>NC_083112.1:46255676-46557279 GCF_949774975.1 Lagenorhynchus albirostris | reverse complement strand
AAGTCCTATAGCTTCTGTTTCCATATGATCTCCTGAATTAGTCCCTTTGACCCTCTTCCTTTTAAGTCTTTATTATGTATCAATTTGAGTATTGCAATAGCCTCAAAATGTCTGGGCTAGGCTTCTCCCTTCTATTAGACACTTTTGCCAGAAAATTCTTCCTGAAACCTTCATTGACTTCTCAAATCCTAAAGAATTCTATTCCACACCTTAGCTTATTATTCAAGACCTTATGTAATGGGTTTCAAAGAAAATCTCCTCTGACTTTCCAGTCCTCCTCAGCAGACACTCCATTCACCAGCCCATCTGAACTGCTTTCTGTTTCCTCACTGGGCCTCATGTTTCTCTCCTCCACTCTTTTGTCCTTGGCCAGATTGGCATTTACTTTATCAACACTTGTTGAAATTCTTCTCCTATTTCAAGTTCCAACTCAAATTCTACTTTGAGTAGGAATACTGCCTGCCTCTTCCAGTTGCACTTAGCTATTATCTGTATCTCTTTTATGGTATGTCTGTTCTTCTGTCTCGCATCCTAGCTATTTATTTCTCCAGGTGGATTATAAGGTTGTTGAAGATGAGATCAGAGGCAGTACTGGTATATGTGTGATCAGTGAACTGCCGTAGATTTAAGTGATAAACAAAATAATGAAATTGATTGTGAGGTCTTAGTCCTCCTGAACCTCTCTATACAAACTATCAAGTCTGTCAGTTAGTGAGAGGCTTAAGCAAAATGAATATTGATGCAGGAATAAAAAAGGAATCACTTTACAAATCTAGCTTTTCATGCCCAGATTGGAGGATAGGGTAGTTCATGAAAAATACTACACTTTGCCAAGGTATCATAGGGATACGCAATTAGGGTCTAATGCAACATGTGAGAACTCATCTCCCAATAATACTGTCATATCCCCAATGTAGGCTACTTTTATTCCTCTCATTCTTATTAATTTGTTTGGAAATATAGGTATCAATATGTAAAATATCATCTCCTTTAAAATACTCTGATATAAGATGACTTTGAGTTTGAAAGCTGTCTTCATGTTCTGTTTTCACTAGCTGTGTGACCTTAAATAAGTTACTTCATCTCAAAGGCCCTCAGTTTCCTCATCCATCAAATGGGGATAATACTAATATCAACCTCAGAGGGTTGATGTGAGGAATACATGAGCTACTTTATGTAAAACATGAAAACAGAGATTGTCACATATTATGAGCTTAATACTTTTTAACCATTATTATTATTGTTTGCTCAGGTGACTTTTGAACCCTTTAGGAAACTGCAAGAGAAAAAGGAAAGATTGGAAACATCACATTTTAAGTTTAAGTCTGAAAATTTAAGTTTTGAAATGAAAAGTTTAGGAGAAAATATCACTTTCACTTTCACTTCAGAGCTTTAATTTTCTGTAATATATATCTGCTCATACATATATGAGAGAAATAAATAATGAATTAGGAAATAGAATATGAATGGGATCACATAACTCACAAATTGAATCTTTCATTAGGAAGTTATTAAGAAGGGACAAAGTGTCCTTCATTCAAAAATAAAAAGTTAATGATTTGGGGGACCAAATTTTAATAGTGGTAACATGTGAAGAACAAAACCTACATCATTCATTCATTCTCTCAAAAACATTTGTTGAGCATTTACTGTATGCCAGACACTTAGCTAGGTTCTGGGGTTAGAGGCTAAGAGTAATGTTGACTCTCAAGCAGCTCTTTGGGAATGAGAGCAAGAGAGAGAGAATAACCAGTGGTTAAGGCATGGCATAAGCATTCAACATGGTAGCATAAGAAGAGAGGATGCCAAGGCTGACATGTGAAGACAAGCAGGAGTGAACTGGACAAATACAATGAGAAAGAGTCTTTCAAGATGAGGGAATAACATGCTAAGTATGTGTGGGCCTAATAATAGCTGGGTTATTGAATATATGTGGAAAAAATAGGAAAAGAAGTGAGAGGTTAAGGCAGGATGCAGACCAAGGGATTTTTAACTTGAATGGGGATCAAAAAGCATAGTGGTGAAGTGTACAAGTCAGGAATCCAACTGTCCAACTATGATAGGTTCTTATGCTGGTTCTTTCCCTTACTGGCTGTATATAAACGTGTGCTGGCTACCTAACCCAAGCCTTAGTTTCCTCATTTGTAAAAGGGACACAATAATAAGGCAACCTCATAGGTCTTTTGTGAGAACTGAATGGAGCAATCTATGTAGAAAGTGCTTAAGTGCCTGACAAAAAGGAAGTTCTCAATAAATATTAGTTATTATTATTATTATAGGCGATAGATTTGCAGAGCACAAGCAAAAGGCATGGTTCATTCTACCAGATTTGTGCCAGAAGTGCTTTATCATAGGAATTTGCCAAAGCAGAGAAAGGGAAAAAGGTTTGGCCATCAAGTCAGAGGGAGCAAAGGACACTCAGCAATGGGGCGTGAAAAGTTGGGGGTGTTCAAGGGAAGATCAGTTTTCTGTGGTGAGCACAAAGGGAGGTGCGGTAGGAAATGAGACGGAAAGGTCAGCAGTGGAATGCTTTCGAGCAAGTGAGTGGCCTGCTTAATTTTTTTTTTTTTTTTTTTTTTTTTTTTGCGGTACGCGAGCCTCTCACTGTTGTGGCCTCTCCCGTTGTGGAGCACAGGCTCCAGACACACAGGCTCAGCGGTTATGGCTCACGGGCCCAGCCGCTCCACGGCATGTGCGATCTTCCCGGACCGGGGCACGAACCCGTGTCCCCTGCATCGGCAGGCGGACTCTCAACCACTGCGCCACCAGGGAAGCCCGCCTGCTTAATTTTGAGCTTTAGAAAGATAACCTAGCTGGCATTTGGGAGGATTGATGTTTAAGGTAGGAGAAAGCTGAAGGCAGGGAGACCAATTAGGAGGCTATTCTAACAGTCTAAGATTAAGATAAGGCTTGGCTAAGCAGGGACAGTGGGGAGGAGGAGTTTTTTAGTCATCATTTTGGACAACCACTTAAACATTTTCTGCTCTGGGGAACCTCATCAGATTCGTGGTAAGAAAGAGCTCTCGTTTTGTGCCACCGCGGTACCAACTTCTGTTACTGCACCCAATCTCACTGGGTTCAAATAATTTGTCAATTTTTATGTCTCGTGCACAAAAATGTAAGCTTCTATCTTATTTAGTTTTGTATTCTTGGCTCTCAGAACAGAGTAGAACTTGCTAGAGTAGTAATAGAACAGTAATTAGAGAGGCTAAATACATGTGTGGACTGATTTGAGGTGGTGAGGAGATATGAGGGAGAAATTGAGGATGGCTTTGAGTTCTCTGGCTTATAAGACACAGTGCTCTCAAGATAGGCTAGGTTTTGCTGCAGTGACAAATAAAACCTTAAATATTAGTGACTGAACACAACAAGGTTTAGTTCTTCCTCTTGCAAATTACAAAGCAGGCCAGTGGTGTTCCAGAGTGCCTCCTCTCAGTGTTGTGACCCAAGGATACAGGGTTCTTCTATTCTGTGGCTCTGCCATCTCAACCGTGGCTTCTAAAGTGATATCTTGGGGGTCTCACACTTGATTGTACTGCCTCAAAGTGGAAGTAATACATGTGCTTCATTCTATCATGCTTACAATTTTAAAATCCAGTGACACAACAAGCAAGAGACATATAAAAATGTCCTAAAAAACAAATATATGTAATACCTATTGAAAAATTAAAATATGATTTTTAGAAAATATTACCTCTTTGGAAAGTTTGTTTTTCAAAAAGTTAGATTTGTTTATACTTCCTTAACTTACTCTCTCTCCTTTCTAAATTAGCAATGTTTGATAGTTCTAAAAATGTCTTTAATATTGATAAAACTTGTAATGGCTTTTTCCACTCCCCCTGGCTTACTCAGATTTCTATCGATGTATCTCAGAAGCCTCTCTCCCTTCAGAAAAATCTCTCATGGATTCCTGAGTGTCAGGCAGGATTTTTGCTTGTTAGCTCTTGGCTTTAGTGGCTAAGTATTTTGAATTTTGTATTGTTCATCTCTAGAGTAATAGATAGGTAAGTAATTTTCAAAGATCAGAAAGTACAGAAATCATCTGGCAATTTAGTAAAAGTTCATTAATTTAGGATACATGAGAGAAAAGCAAATCTGTCTTAATGATTAGTCTTCACACAGAATATTCTAGCCAAAATGCAGTTTTAATATCTTACAGTCTTAATATCTAAGCTACAAATGGATAATACATGAATCATGGAAGTTAAAGAAAAAATTACAATTTGCAATGTCTTTAATGCACTATATAGTAATATATCAAAAATATGTCTTTCAATAATTTCTAAAGTACACTAAAATTATTGTAAAATGTGTGAGACTTTGGTTTAAAATATGTAGTGCTGAGATGTATAAAGAAGTTATTTTATAATTTTTGTTAAATTAGAATCACATGTTTCAAATTAGAAACATCACAGGTTACAACGAAGCAGACATTTTTACTATATTTGATCATTCTTTTGGTTACATTCAGGATATTAAGTTATGACTCATTTTGAGAAATCCAATGTCTAGTCCCTTTCATATTAAAATACTTTTGAAAAAGGAAGATATTTTTTATTAAAACAAACAGATGAATCATGAATATCATATATGGCACAGGTATTTTATTTCAGCCTTTTGGAATGTACCATTGATGATTCTTAATGCAGCACAAGGATGTGTGGAATAGCTATTCAGCAGTACACTTTTTTCATTCTCTTCTATAAACACAATCATTTTTGTAAGTGATTTTCAGAGCACAGTATTAATAAATGGAAACTGGAATTTTGTTTGATTTCCTCCAGGAAATTAACCAACAAGAACAATGTCTACACTTGCAAAATAATGTGCAATGTTGAGGCCCTACTCAAGATAATTTAAGCTGAGCATATCACTCTGAAGTCTAATCTGAATGACTCAAATTAGCCTCGTATACTGACCTGATTCATCAGATATTACTCTGTTCTCCTCTTTATCCCAAACAACCACTGTGCCTTTTAAACTAGTTTTTAGACATTCTTGGAAAATTAAGATGAGCCATAAGAATTCGAAGGTTTCAATGTTTAAGTTACCAAAATAGCAACTTTGTATGGTTGACTCCAAATACTAGAAGTTAACAAAAAAGAGTGAATTTGTCTTCTGTACTGGAGTCAGGTCTGCACCTTGACTCAAAATTCCTCAAAAGTAGAGCCAAAGGGAATTTCTATCCATGATTTATTTTTTATTTTTTAAAGTCTTTATTGAATTTGTTACAATACTGCTGTTTTAAAACATCTTTATTGGAGTATAATTGCTTTACAATGTTGTGTTAGTTTCTGCTGTACAACAAAGTGTATCAGCCATATGTATACATATATTCCCATATCTCCTCCCTCTTGCATCTCCCTCTCACCCTCCTTATCCCACCCCTCTAGGTGGTCACAAAGCACTGAACTGATCTCTCTGTGCTATGTGGCTGCTTCCCACTCATTATCTATTTTACATTTGGTAGTGTATATATGTCCATGCCACTCTCTCACTTCGTCCCAGCTTACTCTTCCCCTTCCCGTGTCCTCAAGTCCATTCTCTACGTATGCGTCTTTATTCCTGTCCTGCCCCTAGTTTCTTCAGAACCATTTTTCTTTTTTTACATTCGATATATATGTGTTAGCATACGGTATTTGTTTTTCTCTTTCTGACTTACTTCACTCTGTATGACAGACTCTAGGTCCATCCACCTCACTACAAATAACTCAATATCATTTCTTTTTATGGCTGAGTAATATTCCATTGTATATATGTGCCGCATCTTCTTAATCCATTCATCTGTCGATGGACACTTAAGTTGCTTCCATGTCCTGGCTATTGTAAATGGAACTGCAATGAACATTGTGGTATATGTCTCCTTTTTTTTTCTCATTTAAAGTGTATAATTCAGTGGCTTTAGTATATTCACAGAGCTGTACATTCATCACCATGATCAATTTTAGATCATTTTCATTACCCCCAAAAAATCCCTCTGCCTCCTGAACACCACCCCACCCTCTTCCTCTCAACTCCCAGCCCTAGGAAACCACCAGGCTCCCTTCTGTCTCTATGGATTTGTCTCACATGCCTCTTGTTGAATTATGGTTTTCTCAGGGTATTTGCCCAGTAGTGGGATTGCTGCATCATATGGTAGTTTTACATTTAGATTTTTAAGGGTCCTCCATATTGTTCTCCATAGTGGAGAAACAATTTACATTCCCACCAAGAGTGCAAGAGGGTTCCCTTTTCTCCACACCCTCTCCAGCATTTATTATTTCTAGATTTTTTGATGATGACGTTTCTGACTGGTGTGAGATGATATCTCAGTGTAGTTTTGATTTGCATTTCTCTAATAATTAGTAATGTTGAGCATCCTTTCATGTGTTTGTTGGCAATCTGTATGTATTCTTTGGAGAAATGTCTATTTAGGTCTTCTGCCCATTTTTGGATTGGGTTTTTTTGTTTTTCTGATATTGAGCTGCATGAGCTCCTTGTATATTTTGGAGATTAATCCTTTGTCAGTTGCGTCATTTGCAAATATTTTCTCCCATTCTGAAGGTTGTCTTTTCATCCTGTTTATGGTTTCCTTTGCTGTGCAAGAGCTTTTAAGTTTCATTAGGTCCCATTTGTTTATTTTTGTTTTTATTTCCATTTCTCTAGCAGATGGATCTAAAAGGATCTTGCTGTGATTTATGTCATAGAGTGTTCTGCCTATGTTTTCCTCTTTATAGTGTCTGGCCTCACTTTTAGGTCTCTAATCCATTTTGAGTTTATTTTTGTTTATGGTGTTAGGGAGTATTCTAATTTCATTCTTTTACCTGTAGCTGTTCAGTTTTCCCAGCACCACTTATTGAAAAAGCTGTCTTTTCTCCTTTGTATATTCTTGCCTCCTTTATCAAAGATAAGGTGACCATATGTGTCTGGGATTATCTCTGGGCTTTCTATCCTGTTCCATTGATCTATATTTCTGTTTTTGTACCAGTACCATACTGTCTTGATTACTGTAGCTTTGTAGTCTGAAGTCAGGGAGGCTGATTCCTCCAGCTCCGTTTTTCTTTCTCTAGATTGCTTTGGCTATTCGGGGCCTTTTGTGTTTCCATACAAATTGTGAAATTTTTTGCTCTAGTTTTGTGAAAAATGTCATTGGTAGTTTGATAGGGATTGCATTGAATCTGTGGATTGCTTTGGGTAGTATAGTCATTTTCACAATATTGATTCTTCCAATCCAAGAACATGGTATATCTCTCCATCTGTATGTATCATCTTTAATTTCTTTCATCAGTGTCTTATAGTTTTCTGCATACAGGTCTTTTGTCTCCTTAGGTAGGTTTATTCCAAGGTATTTTATTCTTTTTGTTGCAATGGTAAATGGGAGTGTTTTCTTGATTTCACTTTCAGATTTTTCATCATTAGTGTATAGGAATGCAAGAGATTTCTGTGCATTAACTTTGTATCCTGCTACATTACCAGATTCATTGATTAGCACTCATAGTTCTCTGGTAGCAACTTTAGGATTCTCTGTATATAGTATCATGTCATCTGCAAACAGTGACAGTTTTACTTCTTTTCCAATTTGGATTCCTTTTATTTCTTTTTCTTCTCTAATTGCCATGGCTAAAACTTCCAAAACTGTGTTGAATAATAGTGGTGAGAGTGGGCAACCTTATCTTGTTCCTGATCTTAGAGGAAATGTTTTCAGTTTTTCACCATTGAGAATGATGTTGGCTGTGGTTTTGTCATATATGACCTTTATTATGTTGAGGTAGATTCCCTCTATGCCCACTTTCTGGAGAGTTTTTATCATAAATCGGTGTTGAATTTTGTCGAAAGCTTTTACTGCATCTATTGAAATGATCATATGGTTTTTATTCTTCAATTTGTTAACATGGTGTATCACATTGATTGATTTGCATATATTGAAGAATTCTTGCATTCCTGGGATAAACCCCACTTGATCATGGTGTGTGATCCTTTTATTGTGCTGTTGGATTCTGTTTGCTAGTGTTTTGTTGAGAATCTTTGCATCTATATTCATCAGTGATATTGGCCTGTAGTTTTCTTTTTTTGTGGCATCTTTGTCTGGTTTTGCTATCAGGGTGATCGTGGCCTTGTAGAATGAGTTTGGGAGTGTTCCTCTCTCTGCTATATTTTGGAAGAGTTTGAGAAGGATGGGTGTTAACTCTTCTCTAAATGTTTGATAGAACTCACCTGTGAAGCCATCTGGTCCTGGGTTTTGTTTGCTGGAAGATTTTTAATCACAGCTTCAATTTCAGTGCTTGTGATTTATCTGTTCATATTTTCTGTTTCTTCCTGCTTCAGTCTTGGAAGTTTATACTTTTCTAAGAATTTGTCTATTTCTTACAAGTTGTCCATTTTTTTTGTCATATGGTTGCTTGTAGTAATCTCTCATGATCCTCTGTATTTCTGCACTGTCACTTGTTATTTCTCCTTTTTCATTTCTAATTCTGTTGATTTTAGTCTTCTCCCATTTTTCTTGATGAGTCTGGCTAATGGGTTATCAATTTTGTTTATCTTCTCAGAGAACCAGCTTTTAGTTTTATTGATCTTTACTATCATTTCCTTCATTTCTTTTTCATTTATTTCTGATCTGATCTTTATGATTTCTTTCCTTTTGCTAACTTTGGGTTGTTTTTGTCCTTTTTCTCTAATTGCTTTTGGTGTAGGTTAGGTTGTTTATTTGAAATTATTCTTGTTTCTTGAGGTAAGATTGTATTGCTATGAACTTCCCTCTTAGAACTTCTTTTGCTGCATCCCACAGGTTTTGGGTTGTCGTGTTTTCATTGTCATTTGTTTCTAGGTTTTTATTGATTTCCTCTTTGATTTCTTCAGTGATCTCTTGGTTATTTAGTATCATATTGTTTAGCCTCCATATGTTTGTATTTTTTACAGATTTTTTTCCTGTAATTGATATCTAGTCTCATATCGTTGTGGTCAGAAAAGACACTTGATATGATTTCAATTTTCTTAAATTTACCAAGGTTTGATTTGTGACCCAAGATATGATCTATCCTGGAGAATGTTCCATGAGCACTTGAGAAGAAAGTGTATTTTGTTGTTTTTGGATGGAATGTCCTATAAATATCAATTAAGTACATCTTGTCTAATATGTCATTTAAAGCTTGTGTTTCCTTATTTATTTTCATTTTGGATGATCTGTCCATTGGTGAAAGTGGGATGTTAAATTCCCCTACTATTATTTTGTTAGTGTCAATTTCCCCTTTTATGGCTGTCAGCATTTGCCTTATGTATTGAGGTGCTTCTATGTTAGGTGCATAAATGTTTACAATTGTTATGTCTTCTTCTTGGATTGATCCCTTGATCATTAGGTAGTGTCCTTCTTTGTCTCTTGTAATAGTCTTTATTTTAAAGTCTACTTTGTCTGATATCAGTATTGGTACTCCAGCTTTCTTTTGATTTCCATTTGCATGGAATATCTTTTTCTATCCCCTCCCTTTCAGTCTGTATGTGTTCCTAGGTCTGAAGTGGGTCTCTCATAGACAGCATATATACTGGTCTTTTTTTTTTTTTTGTATCCATTCAGCCAGTCTATGTCTTTTGGTTGGACATTTAATCCATTTACCTTTAAGGTAATTATATGTATGTTCCTATTATCATTTTCCTAATTGTTTTGGGTTTGTTATTATTGGTCTTTTCTTTCTCTTGTGTTTCCTGCCTAGAGAAGTTCCTTTAGCATTTGTTGTAAAGCTGGTTTGGTGGTGCTGAATTATCTTAACTTTTGTTTGCCTGTGAAGGTTTTAATTTCTCAGTAGAATCTGAATGAGATCCTTGCTGGGTAGAGTAATCTTGGTTGTAGGTTTTTCCCTTTCATCACTTTGTATATGTCCTGCCATTCCCTTCTGGTTTGCAGAGTTTCTGCTGAAAGTCTATCCATGACTTTAATCGGACAGACAGAAATACTGGTTCTGTAGATCAGCTAAGGCAACACTGCAGTTATAGTAAATGGTGTAGGACATTAAGGAAACAAGGATGAAGCCATAGTCACCCTTCACATTTCATGTTTACTAATAATTATCTGACCGCCCTCCCCAACATTCATACTGAATTCAGGTAGGAGGGAAACTGTCAAGCAGACTCCCTCCTCTGTTCCTGGAAAGCAAGTGAGTGTTAATCAGCTGTGGGCGGGGTGGGTCCTAGAGTGAAACTCTTCTGGTCAGTGGGAACTCATCTAGAAAGTGAGCCCCGGCAGTTCCACCCTGATTCCTTTTAATGTCACAGTTCATTTGCAGAACCATAACTGGAATCAAGAATTAAAAAGGCTTGTATAAAAGTCAGTAACATTAAACCTTTAAGACTCATGTTTCATGTGTCATAAAAAGTCTATGAAAGGGTTTTATATTCTGTACAGTGTTTTAGTACTTTCAATCACTTTTTTTAACATAACTTTTGTGAACAATTTTATAGCCTCTAAATGAAAAACTAAACTATGTGTCATTCAAAAAAATGTTTTATGGATCACAGAATTTAATAAAAGTACTGCACCATAACAAGTGCCTGATAAACCTTTATTAAAATTCATTAAAAATATTGAAAAATATTTTAACAGAAATTAGACCTCACATTTTGGTAAAAAGGACAATCACTCCTAAGGAAATCTACTTGTTTATCACAAAGGAAGATTCTTTAGTGGGGAAATAATGAATTTTAGGAATAAATAATCTGCTATTCACCATTAGGAAAATATGTCTTTGATTATGGTAGGAATAATCCTCTTAGTTACCTGTCTGCAAAACTCTTCAATAATTATGGTATATGTAAGAGTTTACTATGTACAAATAAAAATTTTAAAAATGGAAAATATTTCTGATAATATATAAGCTGGTATTTACTTATATTATAACCACATTGGGGCATTGTCCTATTTGCAGTTCTCAGAGGCCAGAGAACAGATAAGACTAGGATTTTCTAATACGTTTGGGAATTCACACTGTTAGGTACATTTTCTTTGTATTATTTTCTGGGTTTTTATATTAATTTTATAACGGCTGCATAATATTTCATACAGTTCTATAGTTGCCTCCTTTTCTATTTTGTAAATAATACTGTAAAGAAAATATTCACATCTATGTGTTTTTCTTATATTTTATTTTTGCCTTAGGATATTACTATTAATAATTTTACTGGCTCAAATTGCATGAACATATTTTTAATCTTGTAAAATACATTGCCAAATTACTTTTCAGGAGGTTTGCACAAATTTAAATTTCTCCCCTCATTGTATCAGATACTAGTTTAAAAATATTTTGACCGAAATTAGAGATTTTCACTTAAACCTTTGCTAATGTAGCATATGAAACAACACTGTGTTTCTCTGAAATAAATTTTTTTGACATACAAAAATCTGTACATATTTAATATATACACTTGATGTGTTTGAGGATAAGTATATACCCATGAAGCCATCAGCACAATCTATACCATAAACTTATTCATCATATCCAAAAGTTTTCTCCTATCTTCTTATTTATTGTTATTATTCTTTTTTGTCATAAGACATACCATTTTATTATTTCTATAGGATCATGTATATATAAAGGCTCAAATGCATTCGTGAATCAGTGTGCATAATTTTATTTTATATATCTATATACCTATTTATACATATAGATATATAAAATAAAATACTCAAGAATCTAAAAATCATATAGATATATACATGTATCCATACCTATATCTACATACATATAGATATATAGATACACACACACACACACACACAAAGGAAAACATTGAAGTTTTTAGGGGAGGTTGTTTGTTATTTTGGAGTGCCAAAGTTTTCAGGGTGTGTGTGTGTGTCTATAGATTTGAAATCTGAGTGGTAGTTGATATTAGACCTCATCTATTCTAGCACCTCAACATAATCAGGTATTTCCACTGCAACACCCCAAATAAAGTACCCAAGTACCCTCTAGTTGTACACAGGCTTTCACTGTGGATCTCCTTTTATGAGGTCTATCATTCCAGGCAAAAGCATGTCTGGTAAAGATTCCCAGGACTAAAATTCTACCATGCTTCTCTTCTCTAAGCAGTGTTCTTGAATGCTTATATTGAAATTTTGGTCTCCACTTTGAAGTCTGAAAGCACACTGGCAATGGGGTGATGAGGTTCAGAAGAACCTCAACATTAGGCTAGTTTCAGAAGACGATGTGTAAGTGAAAGCAGGGGTGCTGCTCCATCTCAGAATAAGAAAGAACCGACACTGTTGTGATTTTAGTTAGCAGATGGTAGTTGAACGTCATATTTCTTAGATGTTGGCTAAGTTTCCTTGAACTCTGTTCAAGATTAAAGATTTCTGTTAGTGCCTATATTCATAACTTCTTTGGCTTTTTATGACATCCACTTTATACTAATATCTTTTTCAGCAGCCTTTAATACAGTCTCGTAACACCTTTTAATAACAGCACAGCATGTATCAAGAAAAAAAAGACCTGAAAAAGAGGCAATAAATGGTGATTCACCTAGTTTCCTTGTTTTAAAAAAAGTCATAACTTTTGGATGGATTATTTGTAGAGAAAACACTCAAGGTTCACAGTGATTTCAGGTAGCATAAACCAAAGATATTTCTGTATTATGTTCTAAGTTTCAGTGTTAATGTCTCTTGTCCTGACAGCAGCCATAATTTATGCTTTTAATTATGCTTTTGTCAGCTGTAAACTCATATTGTTTCTTTACAGTAATGAAGTCACTAGGCAGCAATGTCATTGTCATAAAGTGATGGGACATAATGAGAACATGATTGGAAAAAAATCATGGGCAGAGAATGACAACATATTTAAAGGTGAGTGGGAAAAATTCTGTACGTAAATAAAAACAATACAAGAAGATGTGAAGGTAAAATATATGATTAGAACCTTACAAATACTATATATTATTTCTATACACTGAAGTGACTGTTTTTTGGCTTTCTGTTGAAATTGTAGCATCAAAAGTGTGGGCCAACTTCCAACCAAGCCCAAGCCTTCAGCTACCAAACACAGATGACCCCACCTCATTTTTAAAGACCCCCTGAAAAGGAGATTGTATGATCTTTCTCGGTAATCCAGTTATAAACATATTTGCAAGAAATTCTCCCTTGAGCCCAAAGTATTCATGCTGCATTTTCTCTTACTCACCTTTATTTTTCTTTTTCTTGAATTGTTTAACAAGTCCTGCCAATTTTGCCTCCCAGATACCTTTGCAATCTCTCACCTGCTTTCTATTCTGCTTTTTTCAAAATTCCATCCCATTTTGGTCTTCACAGTGCCACAAAAAAGTCTCTCTAAAATGGAACCCCTACCACTTATTCCTTTGCTTAAAATCCTCTGAAGTTTCACCTTGCCTTTAAATAAAATTTGAACATCTCAATATGGCACAGAGGCTTTTCATAACCTGGACCCTATATGCCTAGCTACTTAATATTTTGTTTTCTGGAAAATCAATTTTTGTCCCTTTTATTTTTCATTATGTAAATAATAACAGCTGACATTCGCTGACCACTAACTATGTGGCAGGCACGCTGCTAAGCAATCTGACCTGTTCCTGGGCTTCCCTTTGGTATCACAAATTGTTATGACCTCCCAAATATAAGGAAACTGAGTTGACTTTCTTTTTCTTAGCAATATATCTTGTTTGTTGACTCTCTTTCAAGCACCAGGGATAAAATAGTGAACAACAGAAACAAAACTCTTGCCTTGATAGAGCTTACATTCTGCTTTTGTTTCCATTCAAACAAATTTGGTAATTATTGGTCTCCAAATGAATACAGAGATTTTTGCCAGAGGGAGGTTGCACAATAAGGAAGATGAATTTGCGGTGAAGGGAGGGAGAGTGGGGTGGGCGGGGTAATGGGTGGAAGGAAATGGAAGGAAGAATCATTGTGACTCAATGATTTAATCTAAAGAAGTTTCAATCTGAAAAAGTCTCTAAAGTCAGAGAAGATGTGATTCCCCCTTGACCCTCACCTCCACATATATTCCATGTTCAAGTTACATGTAATTATGCACAACAGCCCGAACTCCAAGGATCTCTTGAGCCTCTCTGCTCTGTGTCACACTGTGCTTACATCCATGAAAACAAGCATTATACAGTACTGCCACCAGAGTCTCTTCAGCCTATGGGCACTAACCCTCGTTAAGTAAGAGTAGCATTAATTCAACTCTAAATCTCCGGTAACCCACGGACAGCCTCCCCAGTATCCTGAAGATTCTCTGGGTCTGTCTGACATCTGCTACATGCAGTTACCTCCCATCAAGCCTCACCCATATCTGTTGCTCCACAATTCTTTCAATACTTGCTTGTGGTCTTACCACACCACTTGGAGATGCAGAGTGTTGTTCCCTGGACCTACCCAAGCTGTAAACCCTGAATGGGTGAAAGTGGTGAAGAGGGTCCTTGGAGCCCTCATCACATAGAAGCTGAAGCCAGGCTGTCCTGCCCCACTCTCAACGCATGGCCTCCTGTTGACCAAAGCAGCATGGCTGATGTCCTGAGGGTCACAGAAGGTCTAATGAAGACAAGTCTTTCTGCTTTTACCTGCAGCATAGGATGTAGGATAAGATATTAAGCTCCTTGCTGTCTTTTCCAACTCCTATCCCACTCACAATCCCTCTTGACCAAGCTTCCCTGCCCCTCCAAGCTAAACCCTAAAGCCACTTTCCCAGGCTGCTTGTCCACCCACTGACCACCCATGCTTAGATGGGTCCAAATCCTTGTTTGGAGTCAAAGCACCAGCCCATCTACAACCATGACTTTTCTGTTGGCTTGTTTCTTGATAGATTGGAAACTCCTTGAGGGAAGAGAAGTATCTGCTCCTCTCCATACTGTAACTGTGTCCCTTACTCTGCTCCTCTTTCTAGTCTTTCCCTTTTTCTCACTGATTTACTCAGATGTGATGGTTAATTTTATGTGTCAACTTGCATTGGTCGTGGTACCCAGATATTTGGTCAAACACCAGTCTAGATATTGCTGTGAAGGTATTTTTTTTGATGAGAGTAACATTTAAATCAGTAGACTTTGAGTAAAGCAGATTACCCTCCATAATGTGGGTGGGCCTCATCCAATCAGTTGAAGACCTTAAGAGAAAAAGAACGAAGTCCTCCAAGAAAGAAGGAATTCTGCCTCCAGATGGACTTCAGACTCAAGTGGCAATATTACCTCTTCCCTGGGTCTCCAGCCTGCTGACCTGCCCCATAGAATTTGAACTTGCCAGTTTCCATACTTCTGTGAGCCAGTTTCTTAAAATAAATCTCTCTATATAAACACACACATTCTATTGGTTCTCTTTCTCTGGAGAACCTTGACTAATACACCAGACTCCTTTCCATGACCCACTTTTTTAAACCAGTTGGGACTATGAAAATTCGACCTCCCACATCTATTCCTTCTTTCCTCTCTCCCACCCACCTCTTTCCCCTTTCAGCCTCTGCAAAAGTTTTTGGACTTCAAGTATTAACTTGAGACAACTAACTTTTACCCTGAACAAAGTACATTTTTCTTGTAAGAAGACAGTACAAGAATTAAATAGTCACAAGGAGGCAGCACAGTACAGGACTTAGAGTACAGACCTTGGCTGTAGACTGCTTGGATTCAAATCCTGTCTCCTATGTACAAATGTATGACCTTGGATGAATTATTTAACTCTTTTGTTTTTTGGTTTCCTCATCTGTAAAAGGGGATAAAAATAATTCCTGTCTCATAGAATTATTATGAGGATTAGGAGGTAATAGTTGCAAAGCACTTAGAGCCAATGCCTGAAATGTGGTAAGTGCGAGCAACAAACTCTGGTGGCATAAATAGTGATTGTATAGCTCCCATTATAAGCTATTTAACTATGGCTGAGGACCAAGCTGGATCTGTTAATAGTGATCCATCATTTTATGGTATATTCCCATGACTGTAGAAAAAAACAAAATTGTTTATCTTTCTTTTCTGACTATAACCATCATATATTTTTATCTGTAGAGAAGATAGAGATACAGAGACACAAGGAAGAAATTAAAACATCTAAAACTGAACTCTGCAGATCAAGGACTAGCAAACGTTTTCTGTCAAGGGTCAGGTGGTTGATATTTTAGGTTTGTAGGCCGTGTGGTCTCTGTGGCGACCACTCAGCTCTGCTGTCGTATTGCAAAGGCAGCTACATGAATGGGCACAGCTGTGTTCAAAAAAACTTAAAAAAAAACAAGCTTTGGGTAAGATTTGGCACCTTGGGCCATAGTTTGCTAACCTACTTTACAACAGGTTATAAATTATAACCTGACACATTAGTGAATTTGTTTTCTGTAATTTTCCTATGCATATCTATGTTTAAATCATTGTAAATATAAGTTGCAGTCCTGTCTTTCACTGAATATTTCTATTGTAAATAACTGACGAAGAACTTTAAGCATATATTTGGTTTTGCCTTCTGCTTAATTCCCTAGGATAAATGAAACGCGCCAATGTGAGTTCTTTCAGAGAAAACTCAGAGCCAGGACAAGAAGGGGAGAGCCAGGATGAGTGCTTATGGGGATGTCATAGTGGGCTTAGTGGGCTGTCCCCCCAACTCCCCCTTGCTCAGAGGCTTGTAAGGGGCTTTGTCCTGTCCTGCTGCCCATTCCAGCACCAGGGCTCAGCAGCTTGTCAGCTCTGAAGTTGGTTCCCAAGGGCCTGGGTATCACTGGCTGAGATGGGTGGGTTCTCCAGTACAGGGATATTCAGGCGGTGGGTCTGCCGCTTGGTCACCACAGCAGAGAGCATGCTGTGAGGTGGGCGTTTCCCCCACCCTTGTGACTGGCAGTAAGCCAATCTGATGGCATGGAGCTTGGTCTAGGTAGGATTCTGAGATCACCCGTGGCTGTGGCTCCTACCTGCCATAACCCTCTCTTCCATGGAAGCGACCCTTGACCATTCTACTTAAAACAGCCATACACCTCTGCTCCCTTCCCTGCCAATTAAAACAATTTCTCCATCGCTCTTACCAACATCTGACATGTTATTTAATCATTTGCTTGCTTATTGTCTATCTCCCCCCACCAGAATATCAGCTCCAAGAAAACAGGGATTTTTGTCTCTTTGTGTACTGTCAGGCACAAACTAAGCATTCAGTAAACATTTGTAGAATGAATGGGTCATATTACCAAATTGTTTACCAAATCCTTACTATCTGGAATTATTTTCTAGAAAGCTAAAGAAATTTACACTTCTACCAGCAGAGGATGAACGTGCACTTCTTCCAACACCTGCATGAATGTTATGTGTAATGGTCTAAAATTTTATTTTGGTCATTTTACTGTAAATTGCTTTTCTTTGATTACTGTGCATTGCTTTTCTTTAAATTGTTTCTTTACATCCTCTGCCCATCTTGAACAAATTAATTGAAACCCAGAAAGTTTCATTCTGGAGCTCCTTACTCCCTTCGGTTTGTCTAATCAGTTCTACATTGGATTTGTTGGGAGCAGGAACACAGGTGTTCAGCTGCTTGTGAGGGCGTGGAGGTCATCCTTCCCAGCTTAGAAAGTCCATTTTAGATCCGGCTATAAAGGTTATGAATATTCTGATTAACTTTATGTATATGTATTAAAAATGGTGGGATTTGGGCAATTTTCCAGAACTTTCAAATACTAAAACTACACTGGATTCAATTCTTTTTTTTTTACTCATAGGGTACCTCTTAATGATCTAGACAAAATTTCCACTTCATTTTTTGACTATTGACTGATGTCATATATACATACGAACAGGACCATTCTAGAATAGCTTGGAAAAAAATAAGCGTGGTTGTTTAGGTGATCACAGACTTTAAGCATATTCAAGTTTAAAACATGAATCCTATTTAAATTGATAAACCATTCAATTATTTCTCAAATACAGTCTCAATCCCTCCTGAAAATTCATGGTCAAATAGGTGGGGGGTGGGTGGTATATAAAATAACTGCTTCCAATGTATATTTTTAAGGGCATACCTTCAATAGCATTACAAATACATGTCAGAGACACTAGAAATTCTAAAGATGAACATTTCCGCTTATATGTGCATTTCACTTAAGTTAATAAAATACACTATTTGAGTAGAGGGACATGGGGTGGGTGAGAATGAGAGCAGATATTTACGTGGGTTTGCACTTTTAAAAAAAATATCTCTAAAGCCTGCTCTTTTCGTGAGCAAATCTCTTTTTCTTCCCTTGCTAATAGATATGTTCTTATAATAGAGACTTGTAATTGAAGCTTGCAAATAGCATTATAAAAGAAATAAATATTTTAATTTTAATAGCAATTATAAAATTTCTATAACTCAGAAAGCTATACATCATTATAATAGACCACTCACTCATCCATACTTAAATTTCCATGCTTGTTGAGTTTTTCCTTAAAGATAATCAAATAAGGCTCTTTGCCTATAAATTATACATTTATCTTGTAACTAATTAAAATGATTTGATCGTATATCCTAGAATGTTAGTTGTTTGTTCCTCCTTCTTTTTACATATCAGGAGATGATTTCAGTCAATCATTAATGTGTTTTTCTTTGTTCAACCACAAAATATTCATTTGGAAAGATATTTCGAATCGGATCATTACTTTTAAAGTGACTTGTACACATGCCAGTTTTTCTGCATGTTTTGACAAATGACACATTTCCTTTGGTGCTTCCTTGTGGGTAACAGTGTGTGAGGATGTGGTGTTGGAAAAATTTATTACAGTTATTTTGCAGTTGATATTAAAGCATGTGATATATTATACCAGGTGTCTGACCTTTAAAGATCTTAGGACCTAATTCATTACAACATAAAATTTACATATTATTCAACTTTGCTGCAGATCTTTTATGAACAAGTCATGGTGTGTATTATATCAGGATGGAGAGGAAAAAGTCAAAGCTCGTGCCAGGAATTGAAGTCTGAACCCCAAGCTTGGTCTGTTTGTGGTGCTTCTGTGAATTTAAGTGAGAGTGAGGTAACCACCTAACGGTCATTCAAAATTAAATCAGGGAGGAAACGGCATGGAGTGCAAAGTGGAAATTTTGTGAATTGAGGAAGCACATCTTTTTCTGAACCTCACCTGGTCTTCTCTAATCTGTGGTGCGATGAAAACATCTAAGAGAGGTTGAGGAAAGACAGCCCTGGAAAAGTATCTTTAAGGAGTTAAGTCTGTGATTCAGCCAACAAAATAATACTTACTTACACAATGATTTTTCATGTCTGACATAAAAATACAAAATAAAAAGTTAATATAAAAAATTATTATGAAATACCTTAGGGGGAAAATAAATGTATTTGAAATAGTGTATATCTAACAGTTTTTAAAAGAAAAAAAACTTGCTGCCTGTTGTAGCAAATTAGATCTGATTAATCTTAAAAGATTATGTGTTTTTGGAAATCAGATAATGCTATTTTAATTCTTTTAAATAGATTCACGATTTCCTTTTCAACAACCGCTAGAATAACCTTATTCTCATAATTTACTTTTATCTTATTTGGGTTTTATATATAAAAACTCCATTAAATTAGAAGGTCCTACTTTAAAAAAAATGCATATATCTACACAACGGCAGTGGAAATATTCATTTGTAAGGTCCTGTTCCACTATGGTTTCATACCACTCAAAAATCCATAAAGCTGATTGATAATAATATCTTTTCCTGAGGAGACCATGATGGTATGACAGAAAAATAAGTCTAAATCCACCTTTTTATAGAGACTACAAAATAATTCGAGTTAATGCTAATGAGTTATTAATAACAATATAATCCAAACACTATTTAAAGATTCAGTTTGCTATCAAACATAATGTTTCCTTATTCTGCAGTCTAATTAGCAAGGAGGAAGCATTTTAATATGAAATAATGATTTTCTAAATTAGTTTGCTGGAAGGTATAGAAATATGCTTGAAGGCTTTTAAAATTTCTTTTTTCTAATTTTAAATAAACATATGGAGGCAATGGAAACAGGACAAAATTTAAAAAGCCATAAGTGTTGTAAGGGTGAGTTGCTTCTAGCAAATGCAAACTAATCTCTCAGACGAATGGCACACTGAGGAAGTGCTGTGTATTCACAGTAGAGGGCACTGTCTTCTAGTTCTACCTCAAGATGAAAGAGAAGGTCACTCAGTCTATTGATAAATCACACCGCCGTGATTCCTAACTGACAGCTCAAACAAACATCAAGCTGGATGAGGGAGAACAAAAGGCCATCAAGCAGCCATTTTCTTGACACTTTTATTCAATCACCAGCAGATTGCTTACGACAGCAATAGCAGCTGTTTTGTCTTCATCTTTCCACATTTGATAAAAGGTGTCAACTCAAATTTTTGTAAATAATTCACTTACCCCTACTGCACACACCAGCACTGTTCAGCATATGTATTTTGTGTGAGCCGATCACTGAGGCGGGTCAGAGCTCAATGACATCCGCTGAAGGTCATCTGTGAGCTAAAAGGAAGTCTCGATAAAACTATACAGCCCCTCAAGGTCAGAGATAAGAACTACGGGTAGATATTTGTGATGGGAACAAAAGGTTAAACAACAGGGAGAAAAAGTATGAAAATGCTTCCTTTAATATACGAGTCGTTTTCTTTGTTTAAGAAACCTCATTCCTAGCTCCTTGGTCAATTATCAATGGAGGGTGTTTGTAAAGCCACCTAAGAGATTAAACATCTAAATTGTTCTTTCAAAAGTTTGAAAAAAAATATTATTTGTAGCATGCTATTCATCATGACTGTACGGCAGCCAGGGCTGCAATTTGTTTCTATGTTCTTTTTAAAAGAATCATAAAAAGTGTGTCAAAAATTAATACAGGTAGATAGAATTTCATTTATCTAGTTCATTTAAAATTCTACCCTGAAATGCATTTAGGCTTGAGAGCTGAGAAAAAAAATAGAGAAAGAAGGTGTTTTATATCCTAAGAGCTTCATTTGCTTTAAGGGCTTAGAGAAACTAATAGAGAAATCCTTGAATTATTGCAATAAGATACTCTATCTGTTGTTGGCAGTAGCTAAAAGTGCTGAGATTAAAAAATGACACATCCTTCAATGCTGGGTTGTTTTTTCAGTTACATTACTAACAAAAATAAATCTAAACAACAAATGGTCACTATTTGGTTTATATTTTCTAATAGGAAAAGTCCATGCGCTTTTGAGATCCTGTCTTAGTTCCAACTGCAGGGAGATTTATTACCTGTAATTGATGTGCACAGAGATCAAAGAGCAGCCTCCTTACATTTTCTCCTATTCTTTCTCCCTCAGAAATCAGGGGGCAATAACTCTTGCAATTTCATTGGAACTGGTGTAAAAGAACAAAATGAACCTGGGTAAGGTACTGCCACAGTAATCCAGGGCGTTAAAAACATTTAAAGATCCCAAATGAGTAATCCAATTTCTGATGGAAAGTCAATTCCCACAAGAAGAATTAATATTTTCACATTAATAAATTATAGGACAAACTAAGATTTGGAATAATGTTTTAATCTTCTGAATTTAAAAGCTCAGTGTAGGACTTCCCTGGTGGTGCAGTGGTCAAGAATCTGCCTGCCAGTGCAGGGGACACGGGTTCAAGCCCTGGTCCAGGAAGATCCCACGTGCCGTGGAGCAACTAAGCCCGTGTGTCACAACTACTGAAGCTTGTGTGCCTAGAGCCTGAACTCCACAACAAGAGAAGCCACTGCAATGAGAAGCCCCTGCACTGCAATGAAGAGCAGCCCCTGTTCACCGCAACTAGAGAGAGCCCGCGTGCAGCAACGAAGACCCAACGCAGCCAAAAATAAATAAAATAAATTTATTTAAAAAAAATAAAGCTCAGTGTTACTTTTTCACGTTCTCTTTAGGTTATCATACATTTGCACATTCTGTTACTGAGCATCATATGTCATCTTATATTAGAATTTATCTTATGTATAGTTCTTATCTTCTCAACTGGACTGTGGGAAGGCAAGGGCAAGAAACATCTCTTAATAATTGCACAACATTGATACTTTCATATTTTCATAAAGCATACAAAGTACTTGCATATCATCTTTGATCTTCGTAATAATCTCATGAGGGGGTCAGATCAGCAATTATCATCTCCACATTGTAGGTAAGGAAACTCAGGTCCAGAAACGCACAAGATAACCCTGTATGTATGTTAGTGGAAGCAGTACTCGACCCTAGGTGTTCCAGCAGGTACCCCAATGCTCTTTCACATAATCTCAATACAGACAGAGAAACAGATTCCTAGCAAAGGGTCCCAAGATGGAGCACAGTGCCGGCACATGGCAGACATTCAGTACACTGTTAAATAAATAATAACTGTATGTATTTAGACCAGAGAGATGTACGATAGCAAACCCAAAAGTGTTTTCTATTTTTATGGATAACAATGATTTAGTCAGTAGATCAATTCTAGAGTAAATATGTCTTGTGGGCAAGAAAACTAAAAGAAGTGTGATCTCTTTGGTCTGGAGGAGCTTTCATACTGGGCAGGGGCTAGTTGTGTTTTCAGGGTGAAATGCGGATAATGATCACAGTTTTATTGTCTCATTGGATTGCTGTGAGGATCAAAAGAGACTGTCTGTGAAAGCATTTTGTGAGCTGGGAAGTGCCATATATACTTGTGAACTGCTTTGTTGTGATGAAGACAGTGCATGACGACTGCCAGGTGAGGGTGACATTGAGTTCAGAGGGAGATGAAGCTCTTCCCAGAGGAGTGTGGGAAATTTTGAAAGCTTGATGGTAAAAGGCGTTTCAAGAGGGCAGGGAGATGTAAACCCAAAGCCAGAGGCAGAAAAGAGTGAGACGTGTTTAAAGGAGAATGAGTTGCCTGATAGGAGTGTTTATAGAAGGGAATAAAAAGATTTATGTTTGGAAAGATAGGTTAGGGTGTGTTTGGGGACGTTTTGCAGTGTTGGTACCAGCTGAGGGAATCTGATCTCAAATGGAAACATGCAGTTTATTGTGAGAATGGTGATTACTTTCCGTTTGGTTAATTGCATATGAGGAAATCAGAAAAGACTTTTAGAGAGCTAACCAAATTCTTCAAGAGAAAAATGACTCTTATGCACACAGGGAATGTGTAATTACTGTGGTTCTCCAGATAGTGAATAATAATAATAGCTTACCTTATTGGGTACATGTTATATGTCTCATGTTGTTCTAAGCAAGTTATTTACATTAACTCATCTAATCTTCGTAATTGGAGAAACTATTCCCATTTAACAGGTAACTGCCCTTAAAAGGTTAAATAGCTCATCCCAGGTCACATCACCAGGAAACTGCAGAGCAGAACTCAACCTCAGGAAACCCGGCCTCAGAGCCTGGCTCCTATGCTGTTGTGGTCCTGATGCATCGTTAAGTCCAAAAGCACATCGCAAGTAGTGATATCAGGTGTGTTCACTTGGTGAAAATTCATCGATTTATGCAATTTTTGGTATGTATGTTATACTTTAATATGAGTTAAGTTAGTGCTACAACTAAAAAAAATATTCTATTACCTACAGAAGGAAAGAGTATTAAGATATATATAAAATGTTAATCTGATGAGCTTTAATTATGAGGAATAGGAATAATTTCAATTTTCTTCATTTTAGTTGTCTCTGTTTTCTAGATGTTTGACAATTATCCTGTAAAACTTTTGTAATAAGAAATCTTGTTTTAAGCGAACAAGGAAAATTTCTGGTGAGGAGGAAATGAAACGAACATTGATTTAAACAATAACTGTGAGTACTATCATATTTATTATTTATCTAGTTCTCGAAATAACCTTTGGAAGAATTTGGTACTATTTGTTGCCATTTAAGCATAAAATGAATTTCAGAGAGGTAAATAACAAGCCCACGTCACACACAGCATTTGGAACACAACTGAAAGACACAGGATCTGAATCTAGGACTGATTCCAAAACCCAGGAAAAAATAAAGAGAATTCAGGCATGGAGAAAAGAAATTCTAGAAGATGAGTTCTAATTTGCTGTAGTAAGACAATTAATCATCTTGAAAATTTGCTAAATAGAAAGAAAGCAAAAAATAAAGATTTCCTATTATATAAAGGCCAGTATAGCTTGAAGCTTAATAAGCAGCCTATGAATTCTTTAGTATAGCTTGTTGAGAAGAGGTGATAGCTTAATTTTCTGACTCATCATTGGATGCCTTGCCCAAACAAAGCTGAATAAATCATTAGATCTTGTGCATGGCCCTGGGAAGTCTGATTCAAAGATATTATTTATTCTGTATAAAGTTCTTTTGTTTGATTTTGCTTTCATTTCGTTTTGTTTTACCCAGTCCCCCCTTTTTTCCTAACGATGCCCCATTTTTTTCTGGACATTTTACAGTAACTAATTATACTGGACATGAAGCAATTGTGTAATTGCCCAATTTGGAAGAACTAAAATGACCAAAGCAGTTAAAGATTTTAAATGTTTTCTGAAGAACTGGGCAGAGAAGTGAAGAAAGAGACAATGGATTCTGCTGATACAATAAGAAGGGGAAACCATTAAGCTTTCCAGTTTTAAAACAGACAAAGCCAGAAACTCAATTGCATGTAACCTTGGCCAAATTACTTGAACTCATTGTTTTTCTGTGAACCAAGTGTAAAGTGGTATAAAAAGACATTCACCGGGCCCCGAAGACTCTATATTTGACTTGAGGTGCTTGAGGATAAATAAATTATGTCTTTATTAGTTCAGGCTGAGACAAAAAGGTGAAATACAGTTCTCTGCAAAAAGGTGTTTTAAAGGTTCATTCTGTTTTTTCTCCCACAATTTTTCTCATCTACCCAGGTGGCCACTTCACAGTTTATTGCTGAGTTCTTAGGAGCTTGGGTAGCTGGCTATAATAATAATAACAATAAACATGGATATGTTTGTTCAGTAGATAAAAGTGCAGAAGGGAAAAACCTGTTTTTTATTTTTATTTTTTGCGGTACGCGGGCCTCTCACTGTTGTGGCCTCTCCCGTTGCGGAGCACAGGCTCTGGACACGCAGGCTCAGCGGCCATGGCTCACGGGCTCAGCTGCTCCGCGGCATGTGGGATCTTCCCGGACCAGGGCACGAACCCGTGTCCCCTGCATTGGCAGGCGGACTCTCAACCACTGCACCACCAGGGGAACCCAAAACCTGTTTTTTAAATAACAACTTTCATGATATTTTTCCGTATTGGAACACAAATAGTTGTGTAGTTGCAATGTGGCCTTGCATTTTCTATTTTTATATATGCCAGTATTTGGTGTTTTCTTATGGTTATCTCTGAAATTACTGATTCTGGGAAAAAACAGGGAAAATTCATAAGGTTGATGTTAACTCCTAGAAAATTCCAGAATGTATGGCTAAACAAATGATTTTTGGTAATTCTTAGAACTCAACAAGACTATCTAAGAGTTAGTTATGTCAAACAAATGTTTTAAAAAAACATGTGAGAGTCTCCTAAGATATTCAAATATTCCTGCCTTAATGAGCCTTTATTGATCACCCTTCTTAGAACTGTAACCTTTGTTAACTTTTTGTATTCCCCACCCCTGCTTTGTTTTTCTCCTTAGCATTTTCTGTCATCTAATATGCTATTGTTTTTTAATTTTTTTTAAATAGAACTTTACTGGAGTATAATTACTTCACAATACTGTGTTAGTTTCTGTTGTACACCAAAGTGAATCAGCCATATGCATACGTAAGTCTTCATATCCCCTCCCTCTTAAGCCTCCCTCCCACCCTCCCTATCCCAACCCTCTAGGTCATCACAAAGCACCGAGCTGATCTCCCTGTGCTAAGCTGCTGCTTCCCACTAGCTAACTAATGCACTATTTTATTACTTATTTTGTGCTTTCCTGTAGAATGTAAGCTACATGATGAAAGGTTCTCCCCACCTCCCCCAGTCCTGTTCTCTTAGCTGCTGTATTCTCAGTATCTAGGACAGTCCATGCTACATACTAGGTGCTGAAGGCAGAAATATCTCTGCAAAGATATTGGAATACAGACTGAATGATAATACTGTTATTCGGATTGAAAGATCAATGTCCTAAAGACAATCTCAAGGAAGGTCTCGGATGCACTAAGTACTTTATAGCTCTGATGATTCTCACCAATGGCTGTTGAAAAGATCAAAGGCAGGCTCAGGAAAACTTTTGATACACCTAAGCGAGGAAGAATTGTTATACAATGACAAAACCAACTTTAACTTGATTTTTGAGGGTCTAAAACTCTGAACTCAAGCAAGAAAGCTAAAGCACAGTAGAAAAAAGATATGATCTTATTTATTGAATTGAAAGAGCTGTATAGCAGTGAATAATTTACTTAATTTTCCAAGACCTGAGTTTTTTCTCCTCTGTATTAGATGGACCTGACTAGACGTTACGTGTCTTGTAAGTACTGAGATTTCTTGATCTTCTGAACCTAAAGACTGGGCAGTCAAATGGAAGTCATGGCAGTTAACCAGTGGAGGGAGAGGGACAGAGGTGGCAGTTATGGGAGCTGAAGGGACAGGGCCAATAAGACAAGGGCCAATAGTGGTTGAAGAGATGGATGTAGCTGAGCAGGCTGAGATGGAGAAGTGGGTGGAGGAAGTAGAAAAGGAAGAGGAAGGGGACGTCCCTGGCGGCACGGTGGTTAAGAATCCACCTGCCAATGCGGGGAATATGGGTTCGAGCCCTGGTCTGGGAAGATCCCACATGCCGGGGAGCAACTAAATCCGTGTGCCACAACTACTGAGCCCGCACGCCTAAAGCCTGTGCTCCACCACAAGAGAAGCCACCGCAATGAGAAGCCTGCGCATCGTAATGAAGAGTAGCCCCTGCTCTCCACAACTAGAGAAAGCCCACGTGCAGCAACGAAGACCCAACGCAGCCAAAAATTTTAAAATATATAAATAAATGAAAAGGAAGAGAAGAGAAAGTGGCAACGTCTTTGTCCTCGTCTCTGTGCTCTTAAAACCCTTCCTCCCCTCTCTCATTTCTGCTTTGATAGGAACACATTATCTTTGGGGAATAAGGCAAAACAAAACAACCCCCCCCAAGGCTTTTTTTAAAGATTTATTTTATTGAAGTATAGTTGATTTACAATTTTGTGTTTATTTCTGCTGTACAACAAAGTGATTCAGTTATACTACATATACATTCTTTTTCATATTCTTTTCCATCATGGTTTATTACAGGATATTGAATATAGTTCCCTGTGCTATACAGTAGGACCTGCTGTTTATCTATTCTACGTATAATAGTTTGCATCTGCTAATCCCAAACTCCCAATCCAACCCTCCCCAGCACCCCCTTCCCCTTGACAACCAAAGTCTCTTCTCTATGTCTGTGAGTCTGTTTCTGTTTCGTAGATAAATTCATTTGTGTCATATTTTAGATTCCACGTATAAATGAGATCATACGGTATTTGTCTTTCTCTGTCTGGCTTACTTCATTTAGTATGATAATCCCTGGATCCATCCATGTTGCTGCAAATGGCATTATTTCGTTCTTAACTCCCCAAATCTTGAATAAAGCTGGGAATGGGATTCCACTGGCAAATGGAAACAATTGCTGTCAGGAAAGTTTTGTGCCAATGCTTCAAAATTTAGGTAGCAAAACACATTCTCAAGTGAGTTGGCATTTCTATACATGATAAAGACCTGCCTCTCAGGTGGAACACATCAGATTCTATTAAGGTAGCCATTGTTTTGGTTGTGTAGATCAGTGGTCCTCAAACCTTAGTGTGCGTCAGAAACAACTGAAGGCTTGTTAAACACATTGTTTTTGGTCCCATTCTTAGAGTTTCTGAACCAGTACGTCTGAGATTGGACTCAAGAATATGCATTTCTAAGGCAGTCTCAGCTGATGTTGATGCTGTGTGGGTCTGGTGACCACACTCTCAGAACTATTGTGCAGGCTGCGTTCTGCAGTAGGGTGCCTGGCCATGGGGCAGTGCATGGAGGATGAAATCCATAGGCTGTCTTGGCTGGAAGTCACACCAAGGAACCCCTGCAGCCCCACTTTGGTTTAAGATTCTGTTATGCTTAAGTATGGAAAATGATGTTAAACTCACTGTTGATATAACCCACTACCCCTTTTCAAATGGGGGAAATAGACTCCATAAGGAAAACATGTGGAGTGAAATAGGGTTTCGTTGAAATTCTCCTTCATAGTTGCTACCATTTATTGGTGAAGAGAAAGGGAAACATAATGTTGGTCCTCAAGTTGAGAGATAGATTCTAGACCCTGCATTGACTTTAACCAGTTGTGTGATCTTAGACAAGTCACTTAATCTCCTGGATTCTGTCTTCTCATCTGTAAGATGAAACTGTCAGTCTACGTGATGTTTAAGATCTTTTCCTGCTCTAAAATTCATTTTGTATGATTCTAAGTCAGAGGAGGCATTTACACCACAGTGGCAATTGACCAGTTTATCTTTGTGGCAGTTGTATCGCTTTGGAGAGTTGTTCTTTATTAATGAAAGAAGGTCTTAGTGATATTTTCTTGGAAATTGAATGCTAAGTTTCTAACAGTACCTAACACACAGTACTCAATAATATTCTATCCTTTCCCTTTCTTTTCTTTATTCCTAATGTTAATGATTCCTTGGCAAAATTTAAGTATTTTGTTTTTAGTTCAGATTAGAAAATCTATCATTTTTAGGGAAATGTAATAAAAATTTAGACCCTTCTTTGGTACTTACAATCCTGTCACTCGCGCTGGTTGTTTATGTGTTTTGCCACCAGATAGCAGAATTACTCTTGTTATAATCTTTTTATGACTTAGATATGTTTATATTTTGGAGATTCTTTGATAGAGAAATGTGGGAGAGGAAGTCCTCTTTACTTTTATCTGAGGACAATTGGTAATGGAGAGAAAAGCCTTCTTGAAGTGAATCCACTTAAAAATACTGGCCAAAATGTGATCAGGAAAAAAAGGTTTGAGTGGGCTTTATCTTGAAAAATAAAATTAAGAGTTATAAAAAAATATGTTCAATTGCTCTTATATTTTAACCAAATTTAGATTTTATTATATTTTCAATGGTGTGCCAAAAAAGGAATCAAGTTTTGGGTTTTTTTTGACAGAATCCAGTTTGTGTTCTGTTGGTTCAGTTCTGTCTCCTGAAGGAAGAGTTGCTGTCTTGGCTTATTTGCATAGTATACTCATAAAAGAAATCTTTTTGTAAAAGAATAATTTTTGTAAAGTTATTCAAGGACTTTATCAGTGTTTGCATAGGCATCCCTTAATTCTTTGACATTAGAATCCATCTCTTTGGAAACACATTGTGTCATCATACTTGTTGAAATTTCTCTTCTTCGATTGTTGACTGATTTAACTCTTTCCAGTTGCTTTGTCACTGGCTTTGCATGTGCTCTGAACAGTCTTAGGACAGCATTTTCCTTGACCTCATGAAATCCTGGATATTTGGTAAGATTTGCAATTTTATTTGGTTGTTGTTTACAAAAGCATGTTAACCTGAAATATGGGTATAGACATTAGTGTTTTGGGAAAAAGGATTACTTTTCTAGGAGGGGCTTTATTTATGTTGTATTTAAACAATCAGCCTAAAATCTGTGTGAGTGTGTGTGTGTGTGTGTGTGTGTGTGTGTGTGTGTATACTGTATAAGAAAACATACAGGCTTTCAACGTATCTTTGTTTCATAGTTTTAAAGCATTTTCAAATTGAGTTTTGTTTCCATTTATCAAAAGCATACAAAGGCCTTATCAGTAAGGTTAAGCCCAAACTCAGTGGCTTAAAACAGCAATCACTCATTCTCATGTATTTGCAGGTTGTCTGGGTATTAGCTGGGATAGAGTGACTACAGGTAAGAGGGATTTTTGAATGATGATTAATTTTATAAGAGGTCAGTTCAATAGGAAATTTTTTCTGGTGTGATACATTTTCTTTCTATGAAGCAAACTTCAATGCTGTCTGAGTTCTAATCCTGGCTCTGTTGCATCCTAACTGTGTTATCCTGGATAATTTACTTATCTTTCAATGCCTTCATTCCTTCATCTGTTAAGTGGGGATAATAATAAGACTCATTTCATTGGTTTTTATGAGGACTGAATGAGGTAAGCAACCTAGTACATGTAGAGTGGTTACTAAATGTTAACTTTTATTGTTATTAAGAGAAAAAGTTCTCTTATCATGATGAAAAGGCTAATGAGCTGGGTAAAGGGGGATGGGAAAAGCATAGAGCTGGAGAAAGAGGTAGGGTTTGAATTTATCTTTAGTTCTCCTATCATGTAAATCAAGGAAGATGGTAAAATGAACATTTTACTTTATTTAATAAGTATATTTAAAATATGTGTTAATATATTTCCTTCATTAATAATATAAATATATTGCATATTTAATAAATACAGTGCCATTCTCTGTGTGCCTGGTTCTTTGCAAGAACTTAACAAATATTAACTCATTTAATTCTCATATCAACCCTAGGAGATAGATATGATTATTGTCTGCATTTTATAAACGAGGAAATCCAGGCACAGGGCAGAGAGGTCATAAACTTCCCCAAGGTCACACAGCTGGTGAGCAGCAGAGGTGGGATTCAAAGGCACAAGGGTCTGGCTGCAGAGTCTGTGGTCTTAAGGTGGTGGGGCTTGTCTATTACAGTGAGAAGCATCTCAGCAGGCTGAGGAGGTAGATGGTCCAAAATATAGATATTTAACTCAGGGACAGTGTTTGAGGACTTGGCTTTATTCTTTCCTTCTGAACCTGAAGGTTTGAAGCTGTCCTCTTTTCTCTGTCCATTTGTCTTGCATTCTCCCCTCCATGCAGCTTATTCCAGGATGGGAAAGAGATTCCATGGGCATTAACTGCAGGCTGCTGAAGGCTCGCTTCTTACAGATGTGGAGCCTTCTGGGGCTCGCTGACTTTTCATTCTCCTTCATACGAGGGGGAGAATCCAGATCACCATATTGGGCTGTTTTTGCTCTTCAGTGATAGGATTTTTATTGCTAACTTAAAGAATATGGGATAACTGAAAACAACCTCGGTTTTACATCTAACTCTATTCTGTACAAAGAAGAACACGCCATGCTAATAAATCTTCTGTACAGAAAATACATCCACACAAGGCAAAGGGTGATGTTTGTAAATATAATTGAATTGAACTTCACTTTTGTGCCTTTTGTGGGGCATAGTTCAGACATGAGGAGTATGCAGTTCTGAAATGCTATCCTGTGGGTCAGCATTACAGGTAATTGCCCATTTGAGTTCTAAGATGATGACTTATCATAAACTTAGCTGAAGCTCTGAAATGCTCAGCTACATAAAACTGCAATTGTCATGGGTGGGCTGGTCAACATGTGCAGCGATGCTCAGTATTTGGAATTACGTATTTTTATTTGGTTTTGTTTACATCTCAGCTGAAGCAGCTCTCTTCGATCCAACAAAGATAGGGTGGTTTTTATTAAAAATTTAACACACATCTCCTAGCAATATTTACTTTAATGTGGTAAATCAAGAAATTCTTCTTTTTCTGAATGAGATATGTTGGTAAGATAAACTCAGTGCTATAAGATAAATATTAACTTTATAATGAAAACTGCAGAATGCCTTGTCTGGTAGGTCCCTTGTATCTGTATTTCTCTCAGGAGATGGAAGCCATCCATGCTTCTTGCTCTACCTTGCATGAGAGGCAATGGTTTAGATTTTAATCCTTAATTATCTGTCCTAGCTCTCTTTCTAGTGCCATCTCATCCTGTGTGTTCTTCAACTTCTAATTTAAAAAATATTGAATATGTTTACTCATGCAAAAGGCGAGCTGATTTGAGAGTTACAAAAGTACAACCAGGCACTTTTGCATGTAGTAATCCATGGAGGAAATACAAACTTTAGTAGACAAAATTCATTGGTGAAAAGGAGATTTTTGAAAGTATTGAAGGTAAAAAAAATCTTCTAGGAGCTTTGATGAACACGACCTAAAACACTTCCAATTAGAAAATGTTTGAGTAGAGTGCAAAGGACACCTGTGATAGTTTTGATAAAGTTACTGTTTTAGAAAGAACAGAGATATACTGCTTTTCGCCACGGTGAGTGTCCCTGTATGGGTACCTTCACGCAGTGGCACCAGTCATGAATCCTGTAAGTGACTTATTAATAACGGCAATATGAATGAAATGTGCTGCCTGGAAAATGAGGTTGCCTGGTTCTCATAAAATACCATTTTCTTTTCATAATTTATGGGATGTATTGTCCAAAGAGATGAAGTATTTCATGTTGGTCAGTTTGGGCTCTGCAGAGGCCTAATACTATGTGGAATATTTTAATGGTTGACTGATAAAACATTATTTCCTGCAACTCAGCCCGTTTTTGATTACAAACATCAAGGCTACAAACAATTTCTTACTTGGTTTATCTCTTGAGTAGTTACAAATGCTATAACCTAAATAAAGCAACCAAGTGACTACATTTTTATTGTGTGCTATTTAACCCGTGAAAAATTCAGAATTAAAGATGTGGTCCTTGCTTTCAAGAGGCTGATAGTCTTGGAAGCAAAAGATTAGATTCCTGTAAAAACTATATTAATCAACCAATTCCATCAATTGTTTTTATGTTGAACTGATTGTGATTTGCTACACCAGTTCTTCTTCTTCTTTCTTTTAAATTGAAGTATAGTTGATTTACAATGTTGTGTTAGTTTCAGGTGTACAGCAAAGTGATTCAGTCACAGACATATATACATATGTGTATATATGTATGGAATCTAAAAAAATGATACAGATGAACTTACTTACAAAACAGAAATGGACTCACAGGCATAGAGAACAAATGGCTACCAAAGAGGAAAGGTGGGGAGGGATAAATTAGGAGCTTGGGGTTAACAGATACATGCTACTATATGTAAACAACAAGGACCTACTGTGTAGCACAGGGAACTATATCCAGTTTCTTGTAATAACCTATAATGGAAAAGAATCTGAGAAACAATTCCATCATCTTTACATAGTCAACACCTATAGGGAATCATACTCAGAATAAATACATTTCTAATCTTCCCTTGAAAATCATGCATGTTGATTACTAGCAGGAAACAGATACAAAGATTAGATCTGAAATGCTTTGAGCATTTAGAGCTCATCCAATGTGTACAATAGATGGCAGAAAATTTCCTTCTTTAAAAAAAATTTTGTGCATTTTTAAAGCGGAAGAGTGCTCAAACTATATCCATTCTTTGAGATTTGCAAGGTTCTTTTTTTGTTTCGGTACGCGAGCCTCTCACTGTTGTGGCCTCTCCCATTGGGGAGCAACAGGCTTCAGACGCGCAGGCTTAGTGGCCATGGCTCACGGGCCCAGCCGCTCCGCGGCATGTGGGATCTTCCCGGACCAGGGCACGAACCCGTGTCCCCTGCATCGGCAGGCGGACTCTCAACCACTGCACCACCAGGGAAGCCCAAGATTTGCAAGGTTCTTTACAAAACATGAGTCATATAATCAAGTTTGTAAATAATCTGTGTAAAAGAATGTTGCAAAAACTGTATTTGACATCCTATGTGTGCTTGAGCTTGTTCTCTTTTGACACCTACCACATCCTGTCTGTCCAGGCTCTTTGCTTTCCTTCTGTGACAGGGCAAATATTGGCAAATGCTTTTTCACGTTTCCATCCCAAGCCTATAAGTGTTATGACAGGAGTAGTTGGAGTCTCAGTCAGAATAAGGCAGGGGAGGGCACAGGTGAATATAGAATGTGTTCTCATTGTGTCGGTACTGAATTTCTACTGGGGACAGAAAGTGAAGAGATTTGGATTCACAGCTAAGGCTACAGAGTGGTGGCTGGGAGGGACTGGGCACACTCACGTGGTGATGTGGATGACCATCATGCTGCAAAACATCCTTTATTTTATAAAAGAAAGTTTTCTATTTCTGTTTCTCTCTTCCCCACCATACCCCCAGTTCTTTTTGGGAAAAACCCATTTGTCATTTTGTAGGTCCAAAAAAAGGTCCAGTATCAGCAATTTCAAATGGTTCCAATAGAAGACAATACACTGTCTGAGCTGGAGACAGATTGAATTATTCCTACCATCTCTGCCCCTCCTTTGCAGTGTAACCTTGGGCAAGTCTCTTAATCTGGATAAGCCTTATTTTTCACACTTGTAAAATGGGGCAAAACATACATTTCCTCATACAACTGCTGGGAATATCAGATTATTAATAAATAATGCATAGGTATTTGTGCCTGGCATGTAATAAACACAGTCTAAGTGGCGTCTAGGACATTTCTTATTTATTGTTTCAGTTTCTGAGTCTAGCACCATCCATGCTTGTGTTAGGTTCTCAGTAATGTTTGTTGAATTAAAAACCAGCCAAGTTGAAGCCTATGATTATGGTAAATGCCCATCAAATACTTACTGCATGAGCAAGGGGTTCTTGTCCCAGATCAAATGGTCCAGAGAACCACCTGGGAGTTACTCATTGCAGAGTTAACTCTGACAATTCTAGCCTGTGGGGGTTCCACTTCAAACAGGGATTCTCATGAAAAGCAAATCAAAAGTGAATTTGAAGGGGAGGGAAAATACATTATTTCTTATTTGGTCTGCTGTTTGATTTTCATTAGGCATCCTGCCTGATTCTTATTAGGACTGCCCTGATTCCTTTTAGGTCCTGGTCATTTAGGGTCAGTGCTCCTGTGCTATATAATGATGTCATTATTTGCCTTTATTGCGTACATGATGTAGATAATGATTCAGGGTTTATTCCAGAAAATAATCCTAAGTACCTAATGCTGATTGGTTTAATGATACAAAAAGTAATTTGGAAAGAATGGAAGGTTTCCTGGGGCACAGCTGATGATGTGAATGTGAAAAGGCTTCATTTCCCACACTTAAAGAATGGAAACAACATGCAATTATGTGGTCTTCGATGAGGTGTTTTCTTTGAAATGGTAGAACTTGGAAACTCTCCATATGAGAAAGGTGGAAAAATTTAAGTCACTGTGCCAAGGTCAGTTTTCCTTTTTTTACTTCCTTTATTATTGTTATATTTATTCTTGGCTATAAACATATGCTTTCTCATTTTTTTCTCTCTCTTTTAATATGAAAACATAATGGGGAGACTGATGAGATTGGCTGAGTCTGTGAAATTAAAATGAACTTTGCAATTTTGTTTATCAGCTTGGGGTCAATGACATAGAAATTCTGTATGCTATAAATGTAAATATGAACATGAATTCCATGTGCTGAATTCATTCATGCAAAAGGCAGGCCGTTCCCATTCCCTGCCACCACCCACCCCTACCAGTTAACAATTAGCTAGTTAAATAAACCACCTTGGGGTTCTTCGTGCCTGTTCTGCTCAGCACCCTGTGGTGCCAATCCAAGCTCTTTAAGAGAGATTTGTGCTTGGATCTAGTGCTTGTGATACATTAAGACAGGTGAGAAACTGGCCATTTCTTTTTTTTTTTCAGTGTTTTCCTTAGAATGGGATGGACTAGGAAAGCACACGGAGTGATCCCAGTACCATAGACATATTTCAAGTACCAACTTCACTGACTAGATTTTTTTTTTTTTTTTTTGCCATGCTACTGGGCTTGTGGGATTTTAGTTCCCCGACCAGGGATCGAACCCGGGCCCTCAGCAGTGAGAGCTCGAAGTCCTAACTGCTGGACCGCCAGGGAATTCCCCTGACTTGTTTTTAAACTGGATTTCATTAGGTGAGTAAATGACCCACTATTTCTATTATTCTGATTTTCAGAATTGCCCTTATCTCACAATGCCTGATTGCTACCCACCCACTTATCCACTGCTTGCAGTTACATACTCTTATCTGTCTTACTGGTTGTTGTTTTATGCTCACCGTTTCTTTGTTCTTACCAATTCTTAATTTTTTTTTCTCATGGCTATTTTCCCCATTAAGGTGAGTTTTTTTTTTTTTTTTTTTTTTTTTGCGGTACGCGGGCCTCTCACTGTTGTGGCCTCTCCCGTTGCGGAGCACAGGTTCCTGACGCGCAGGCTCAGCGTCCATGGCTCACGGGCCCAGCCGCTCCGCGGCATGTGGGATCTTCCCGGACCGGGGCACGAACCCGTGTCCCCTGCATCGTCAGGCGGACTCTCAAGCACTGCGCCACCAGGGAAGCACTAAGGTGATGTTTATACCTGGAGGGGGAGATTATAAATATGGCAATTAAGCATAAGGAGTTCAGTTTCTCTTATTCACTCTTTTCCTTCTCTGAGGAGACATTGTCTACATTTTCTCTCTCCTGTCCTTTACTGGACACCAAAATGGCCTGTTCCCCAAACTTTATCATCTCCTTTCTCACTTAGTTTTAAGTTTGGTATTCTATCACTATTTGCAGTTGTCAAAAAGCAGTTTTTCCTAATTTCTATATTTGTTCTTCAACGTTTGGGGACAGAAAGGCAAAGAGCAAAGTGAGCCTAAGAGAGAGAAAGGAGAACAGAATCAGGGGAGCTGAGTTCAAGCCTTGACCTTGCTGGTTTGCTGGACGTCCTCGGGCCAGACCTGGTCACTCCTGGCTCATGGTCTTCACATGCAAAGCGAGGGGCTCAAAACGGAACGTCCAAGGTCATTTCCATTGGAGACTGGATCATTTCCTCACCTATAACATGACCATACCATTAGCGCCTGACTTATATAGTATAGACTTAGGATTAAATCAGATTTTATGTGTATGTTTTACATGGTCTCTGTCATTGAGTAAGAGCTCACAAAGTCAATAATAGTAAACCCTGCAATAGAGCTAATTGGATACAATCCTCTGCCCAGTCCCTTTCTCAACTAAAATTGTTTTCTTCTATGGGACAGAGTGAGGGAGGAGAAAGTAGGGAAAAGAGTTCTCAGGAAGGTCCCTGAGAGGGTAGGTCTCTGGGTCCCCAGGATTCTTCTAGCCCATTCACCTTGGATCAGATCAACAAAACAGTTTCCAACGAAGCTGCAGAATCCTGGCATCACTATCACCTGTCTTGGGAGTTCCAACCAGCCAGAGTACATAGAATCAATGTGCATGGCAGGGTGGACAACCCCTCCCAGACAGCAGTGAACAGCAGCTAGCATGAGGTTGGATTTGAATCATGTGGCCAAATCCTGGAACAACCCAGCTAGCCGTGCAGACTCATCTCAGTTACTTGGTTCACTTTGCAGTAACAAGACACTGCATTTTGTAAATTTCAGGTTCTTAGATCCCATTAACCATATTTAGTTTATTTCTGGGTGAAATACATCTATTCACAGAGAAAGCTATTATATATTCTCCAAATCCAAGGCCCTAAGTGTAGATACCCTCTTTCTTATAGTTGTCATGCCTCATTTCTCAGGTTTAGAATCATTCAAAACTATTTTGGTTCCAAGTAATAGAAGTCTAACTCAAACTGGCTTAAACCTCAAAGAGGATTTATTAGTTCACATATTTGAAAAGTCAGGCCTAGCTGCATCCAGGGACTCAAAAAAGTCAATTAGGGCTTGGTCTTTTTCTCTTATTCTCTGTCACACCTCTTGTCCAAACTTTTCTCTGTTAATTAAAGTCCCAGAGAGGTTCTTGCCTTGTGGTAGCCTAGGTAAACTCAGCCCTTCATTCTACCAGCTTCACATCTAGCAAATATAGAACTTTTCTTCCATAACTGTGTCTCACTGTACTGACTAGGGTCACATAACTTTCCCCCATCCAAACAGTTTGTCCAACTGGATGGAAGATATTGAACAATCCAGTCACCATCCCACTCCTGGTTTGGGGTCAGCCCTACCTGGTCCAAATGGGCTACGGTAGGGACAGGATGGTATTCCAAAAAGAAAGAGGATTCTTTTATCACAGTCCTCTTCTGAACAGGACTAGGTACCCATCACACATCTCTTTCCTGGAATTTGGTGCTTAAAATAAGAGACTCACAAACATAAAAAACAAATTTATGGTTGCCAAAGGGGAAATGTGAGGGGGAGGGGTAAATTGAGAGTTTGGTGTTGATGTATACACATTACTATATTTAAAACAGATAAACAACAAGGACTTACTTTATAGCACAGGGAACTCTGCTCAATATTCTGTAATCCTAAATGGGAAAAGAATTTGAAAAAGAATAGATATATGTATGTGTATAACTGAATCGCTTTGCTGTACACCTAAAACTAACACAACATTGTAAATCATCTATAGACCATTATAAAATAAAAATTAAAAAAATAAACCATAGAGAAACCTAAAAAATTTTAAAGAAGAAAAGAAAAAGCACTTTCAATTGTTCAGTTTAATATTCAGAATAAATCCTAGTTTCTAGGTTGAATGCCCTACAGATGCTGGCGTTTAAAGTGCTAACTAGAAACATGGGAACATGTTAGTGTATAACGATTGGTAGAAAAATATAAAACACAAATGTTTTATGTACATGAAGGTCACAGTTACATAGATAAAGCCTGCAAGGGAAGTTTAAAATATGAAAATAGTTATTTTAGTATTAGAATGTTTATAGTTTTCCATTTAAAAAATCTCTTTATCTACATGGTTTTCAAAAAAAGAAAAGAGAAAGCAAAGTGAATGAATGAAAGTTGACCTCATTAGACAGAATGTGTGTGTATGCAGTTCATCTTGACATCATGATAACTGCCTTCAGCGTATTCGTAGCAGCTTCGAGAGAGATTCCTGTGTCCTTCATAGCACAGTGCCTGGGTCAAATGTTTCACTTTCTCTCTTACTAAAGACTGGCCCTGCATTTCACTGATTTTTTACATTACCAAGATATTACACTTATTCAATCTTACTAGAAGTTAATCCTTCACATTTTCTCGCCTTGATATCCCTCACTTTGATTTCCGTTTTCTCCATAACATAGAATTACATTATCCAGTCTCTTTCCCCTACCCTTGCTTCAAGGTTTCACCAGTCATTTATGAGTCCTGGATTAGGGCGTTTGGCAATAGGCAGCTCAGGATCAGAATAGCACCCCTGCAATGCCACTGGGTTCCTGGGCTCTCTACGTTTTTCCATTCTGCCATTCTGACTTAATAACCTTGAAACGTGAAAGCCTGCCTATTACTCTTCTTTGATCATTTGTCTATTTATTTTTATTTAGGGTTCTTGATATTACCCATTTTAAAGAAAGAAGGGGACAAGTCAACTGATTTTATGAGTAAGCCATTTCAATATTTAGAAATTAAATCTGTAGGATATTTTCTTTATTTTCAAACTAATTTTGTAATCTATGTTTTTTATTTCTGTTTTCTCTTAGAGGGGAAGAAGAGTGTATTGTTATTCATGGGAGAATTCTTAAAGTTTATTATTATTTGTTCTCTTACATCATTAGATTGAAATAAAACAGAAACGGCAGATGAAATACAATTAGTAACTCTGTGTGGTTCAGAGAGAAAATTTGTGCTTACGTGTTGAGCATTTGAGACAGAAAGGCTGAGACCTCTTCAGTGTTAGCATGTCAACATCAAGGTGGACACGTGAGCTGTCCAGCATGAGATGAAGAAGCGACACTCTTCTGTCTCTTCAATGGATTCTTTAATTCAGTGACGAGTGTGTCAATGATCAGCAGCTAAAGTTAAGAGTTATGACAAGATTGAGTAAAACCATATAAACAACCACTAATGACAGTCCTAGCTGCAGGGATGTGTCTGGGCATAGGGTTGGCCATATAGGAGGAAAAGGATGGATGGTGGACATGGATGAGGCACAGAGGTGATGGAAACCAAAGGAGTCCATTTTCTTGCTACCTTTCTTTATTCACAAAGCCTTCTCAAGGAAAGACTTTGAAAGTGGAAGAAGAAGGACCCAGAGAAAAATGTCCTCTTTCTCCCTCTCTTAAACCTTTGATTTACATACTTCTGTTTAGTAAAGAACTTTTTCACCAGTAACTCATTTGATCCATACAACAGTCCAAAAACGTAGACTGAATGAAAGTCATTGATTTCATGTGACAGATGAAGTAACTAAGCCTCAAGAAAATTTAGAGATTTGCCTGAGGATGAGCTTAGATTGTAAGTTGGGTCTTTCCGTCTCCCAATATATTTCTGTTTTCACGAAGGAATTTTATTCATGTGCATTATTTGACATTGAACTACTCTTTTTGCTACTTTGTTTTATTAATGTCTATTAAAAGGAAAATTGGAAACTGGGCAGTGAAGCAGTATAGGATAAGAAATCAAACAATATATGTCTAGTTAATTCAGTGAATACTTGATTAATATTTGGCAGTTGCATTTTCATGACAATAATAATTAATTAGAATTTCTAGATAAACAACTTCACGCAATTGCTGTGAGAATTAAATGTGATAATGCGTGTGAAAGTGTCTACCACAGTGACTGGCAGTTAGAAGGGACTCAATTAGTTGAATATGAATCTTATCAAGACTCATTTTCTTGAAGATTTCTTTGAGGTAAAACTTTATTCTTTGTTAAGAAATGAACAATGGGGAAGAAACTTTACTCTTTGTTAAGAAATGAACAATGGGGAAGAACCGTAGAAGGCTACCATTAATAACTAACTTCTGAAAAGCAAACCTCAGGATTTCAGTTTGGAATCTCTCCCTGCATACATCATCACCATTTCAAAATCTCTAAGATGTAACCTGTAGTCCTCCCATATAAATTTTTTCTCTCATTCCTTCTTTTTGCTAATGGTGTCAACTAGCCTCAAAGTCATGAATCCCTTTGATGATGACAACATTTGTTGGCTTTTATCTTTTAGATAATGGCCACAACAATTGTTTCTTTTATTTGTTTGCTTTTCTCTCTCAATTGTTAGTACCATTAAGAGTCCTTATGCGATAATCCTGTGTTTCTAGTAGAATCTAAACCAATCCTAAAAATATTGTAGTAGCGCAATAGATATTTATCTAGTTGAAATAGATTGAACTAGACTCTACCAATAGGGTTTTGTTTTGGGGTACTTATAATAAGCTTGCACAGAGCTGTCACCAGGTGGCGGCAAACATGGAAAGCTGCCAAAGGCTTGACTTTGTTCAATTAAAAAATATTGCTCGTCACATAATTTGCATATAATTTTAAATTATGACTTAATATGGCTTCCTTAAATTTTTTTTAACCTTTCCAGTTTGTGTGTATGTGTGTGTGTGTTTTAATTGAAATACATCTTGAATAATACCAAAGCATTAGAAATTGTGTAATTTTTATGGTTAGGAGAGATATACAATCTTTTGAGAATTAGAGATACTTCAGGGCATAGTTTTAAATAAATGTATTTTGGGTTTAAAATGAAGAAAGAATGCTAATCTTCATCGATATTTTAAAAGGGGAAATGTGTCCCAAATAGTCAAAGCTCCTGTGAAATTGGGAGCCAGGTAAGTTTTGTCATAAGCTGTGTAGAAACTTTATCGTGGTATGATTTTTTGGTGAAATTTCTGTCATTGGTCCTTTGCATGAATATTTATTCCGATCCCAATGGAAATCATTGCTCATCTAAAAGGAAGTTAACAATCCTTAATAGCCTCTTCTGATTTGATTGATGTTTTTGTCACTTTCCTTGAAGTAAATAGGTTCCATTAGCATACCAGATATGCTATCTGTCCTTCTACCTCTACAGGCACTTAACTGACCACTCACTTAAGATTTAAATATCCCACCTAACGTTTTGTTGTCAGTTCAGGGTCAATGTTTCCAGGGAGAAAAGGAAAGAGCCTTATTTAGCTAGTGAATAGTTCCAAAATGTAAGAAAAATAGTTTTCTTGGTATTAAAATCTACTCTAGTTAGATCAGTTATTTATTCTGCCTTCGAAGTGTGTAAAATATCAAAATCGTTGAGATTATTGAAATCAGTGTGTATCGAGCAAAAAAAAAAAAAACTTTGGGAAAATTGGGAAGTGGTTAAAACATTCAAGAGTCTTGAATCAAAGAGATAAAAATAATTCTTGAAACCAAGGCATGGCATCCAGAACTCAATAAATCTTAGTAAAAGCCTATTCATACATATTCTCCCAGAGTGTAAATGGATCCCAGAGAGACATGTGTGGAGTTGTGGTTACTTTTTCAGGTCTCTGAAGTTTAGAGTTAATTAAAGGGTATGGAGTGGCCTGGAAGAGGTCACTCTTGGGACAGCCCTAATTTTTCCAAGGCACTTGGGTACCATTCACATAAGCTCAGGGCCAATAAGAAACCAGAAGTGCTCTACACCCTTAATTTAATATATTTCACTTTCCCCCTGACAGATTCCTTTTTGATTAGATTTCACGGAGATCGTATATTTGCTATCATCATATATTTGTGATCCCAGTTCATGATATAGAGATCAAGAGGGGGATGTGGATGACTATGAGGGGAGATGAGGGGCAGATCAGAGGGGCCCAATACATCAGTTGATCGGATGGATAGGCTTTTGATGGTCTGATGCTTTCAGGTGTGGAGAAACAAGACTAAGTTCGTTTATTTGACAAGTTGTTTACAAAAATGTTCCTTATTGACGCCAAACTCTTGAAATGCCTCAAGGTAATTGATTTGAGTCATTTTTTTTTTTTTGTGGTACGCGGGCCTCTCACTGTTGTGGCCTCTCCCGTTGCGGAGCACAGGCTCCGGACGTGCAGGCTCAGCGACCATGGCTCACGGGCCCAGCCGCTCTGCGGCATGTGGGATCTTCCTGGACCGGGGCTCGAACCCGTGTCCCCTGCAACGGCAGGTGGACTCTCAACCCCTGCGCCACCAGTGAAGCCCGATTTGAGTAATTTTTTAAATATAGAGAAAAAGAATGGTATGTATAACAAACAATTCTGTGCTTCAAGTTGGAAACCTTGGACTCCCAGTTCTGACACTTTAATGTAGATACTCTCTGAATTTGTTTCCTTTCTTAGGGAAAAAAGAAAAAAAAGAAAAGAGCTGTGAGAACAATTTGGTGAGATAATGTAGAACATGAAAACATTTTTACAAAGGTAAATTACCAATCAAATAAACAGTGTGGTTGAAATAACTTTCTAGATCCAAGATGGAGCTGCTCCTGCCTGGGGTGCCACGTCAGCAAACCGAAACTTAGATGACTTTTCGTCCTTGTAAATGCTCCCCTTGACCAGAAATGCTGTCTATCCAGTCAGCCAGTCCCCAGACATGGAGCCCGCTCTGGGCTCTGTACTTATTTCCTTATTCCTTCTCACCCCAGCCAAGGTTGGCTACGTAGTCCCAGCCAGAAATATATTTTCTATTTTTCTCTCCCTTGTTCTTTATTCTTTGTCCTGTACAAGCTTCCTGCTTTCTATCTCATTTTGCAGTTCTTCAAGTGGAGATTGTCCACTTCATAAAGTGTTAAATAAAGTTTGTGTCACCGAAATTGTCTTCTTTAATCATGTTTTAACACGACTATTTCAAACATCTCTTTGTTTTGATATAACAATAATTTCGGATTTACAGAAAAGTTGCATAAATCAGTACAATCCTTTCATATACTTTTACCCTGATCCCCAAATGTTAACATTTTACTACATTCGCTTAGTCCTTCCCTCTCTTTTCTGTCTCTCTTTCTGTCTCTCTTTGTCTCTCTCTGGATTTTTTTCAGAACCATTTGAAAATAAATTGTGGGGATAATGCCTCTTTCCCCCTAAATACTTCAGTATGTATTTCCTAAAAGTAAGAACATTTTCTTACATAGTCACGGTACACAATATGGAAATTAACAGTTAATATAGTACCATTATCCAACTTACAGAGCTTATTCAAATCTCACCAGTTGCTTTCTAATGTCTGAGATTTACTACCACCAAATGGCCAACAATTTTAGAAATGTGTACTGGAACACATCTGATTTCTCCTAGGAGTCAGAGAAAATGGGAAGGAAAAATAATGAAAACAAAGTGTGGCAGGTTTACTCTCTGAATAAAAGCCCACTTTTTTTTTTCTTTAAGACATTCCTTCTGAAAATACTGTGTCCATCTTTGCATAAAGGGTCAACACTGGAGAAGTGATTACGATTTATCTACTAATTCATACCTCATGAATTCAGTGAAATTCAGTGAATTTATTGAATCACCACTATATGCCAAGTAACTGCTTAATTATTAGGAAAACTGAAATATGGTTTTTGCCTGAAAGGAGTTCCGAATGCTGTTGGGAAGATACTCTTTTCAATATGGATAAATAATTGATTCAAGAAAACATGAAGGGGAGAGAAGAAAAGAAAAAAGAAGTCTCTCCATCACATGACTTTAGATACAAAAGGGAGAATATAATTTCATGAGTTGTGTTGCCAAGGATTGGGACATGGGTGAAGGATTATTTGTTTCCCTGGCATAGGGAACACATATTTTTAAGTCCTATAAATCCAGAAATAGAGCATTAGTTCACTTTCTACCTCTCTATTATTTGGAATTACAAGCTTATCTGAATCAATCGATTCAGATTTTTTGAAATATGGATAAATATTATTTTAAAGATTACAGCATAATAGACATAGAATGGAATTTTTTCTAAAAAATTTCACAGTTCCCCTTTATTTTAGAAATTAAGGTAATCATTCCTTCTAATTAAATTTCCTTAGCCCACATATTAATTTAGATAGAGTATAAAATAAAAGGGGAAATATACAGAATAATTTTGAGACACACACCTTTCCCATAGGTGATACTTTGGGAAATATTATTCCGATGTAGTCATTTTTTGCAAAGATTAAGCAAGACACATGTGCTAAAATAAAAATTGAAGCAAATAAAAGCACTAAAACCAAATTCAAGTAACTTACTTTAATGCTGATGGTGGATTACCTTATGTTTTTTATAATAGTAGACAAGGGATGTATAAAAATAGATACTTTTCTTTATCAAATTTGGGAGACATATGATTATCTTTCAGGTATGAAGTATATTTCCACCCGGTCAAGTATCTCTAAGGGCGATGGTACACAGGGAATCAAATGGTACACACATAGGTAGTATGATGAATAAATAAAAAGGAACTATCCAGGTATCATTTAAGCCTAGAATACTGTCTTAGACATTAGGTACCTCAGAACTAATAATTTGAAAAAAAATTGCAGTTAGGCCAGGGGAAAGCAACTGCAGTGATTAAGAGAAGGGAGAGATTAATTTATAAGAAAAGATTTAAGTAGACAAATATATAACTATGCAAGTAATGACTATGGGGTATATTATAAGATTCTACAAACATTTGAAAGTTAAAAAGGTGGGAGTAGAATTATTTAAAATGATATTAAAAAATAAGTTACCAGGAGTAATTTAGTCAGAAGAACTCTTCAACACAGAAAATCATTAGTTTTTGGAAAACTCTTCTAATAGGAAGTTAAAAGTGTCTATTCTTTCTGAAGATTTGAAATGAGGTAGGAAATGATTCTTGATTTCATTGAGTAGTAAGTAGTGGTTTTCTGGCAAGCGGAAAGACTGATCAAGTCATTTGACTCTCCATCCTTCCCCATGAACAAAAAAGTCAAAGATATTAAATCTGAGATTGGTTAACATAGTGTCTACCAATTACTCCAAGAGCTCACATTAATCTCTAGTGCCCCAATAACATTTTTAGATAGTACTACATAATTAAGTTATCTATTATATGCTAACTTCAGCAGTTTATTATCTTTATTTGGGGGATAATAGTTGGTTTGAGCCTTCGTATTTTCATTCCAAACAGAGCCTAGCAGTGTTGGGCACCCATTATGACCTCAACATATACTTTATTAAGTAGAAAGCTGTATTTACTTTGCAAGCACAGTGTTTATATTTGAGTTGATTCCATAAAAAAATATGAGATGCTTACTTGTCCCACCTCTGATTTGGAAGATTTGTTTACGTGTATAAAAAGACTTTTCTACTGCTTCATGCTCCACAAATTGGCTGTCAAATAAAAATGTCTATCTGAGCTATTCCATCCTTTCAGTCCCTATTTCTGTCTTGGTTTAAACCCTTTTAATTTGCCATGAGTTCAGTGCAAGAGCTCACACTCTTTCTGACTTCATTGTTATCCATTTTCTATTCCTCCTCTACCTTGTTGCCAGAGACAACTTTCTAATGCAAATCTGACAGTGTCTTTTGTTGGCTCAAAAATACTCAGTGGATCACAATTACTTACAGGATAAAGTTTAAACCTATTCATTCAAGTCCTTCCAGGATCTGTCCTCAACTTACTTTTTCAGCCTCATCTCTACCTCCTGGGCTTCGGATCCCAGAGACTACACAGCCCTTCTCGTCCCCGCCTCCGCTCATGCCATTCTTTTTACCTAAACCTTTCTTACCCTCCATATTTCCATCCAGATCCATTCAAGAGAAGCTTCATAAGAGACTAATTATTCAACTTTTTGCATTTTTGGTAACATTTATGTCACTTACATGGCTTAAATTAGTTTTGTGTCTCCTTTTCCCATGACGATACATTTCTTCTGGGACAAAATCTGGATCTTATTCACCACCACGCTCCTGAACATGTGGTCTTATATATTGTAGGTTCTCAATAAGTTTTTATGGAATGACAGAATGCTCACCGTCTTCATGTGGAAGAAATTCCAGAAACTAACAATATGGCAAAACAGATGGGTTTTTCCAACTATATTGGATTTTCCTAAACCCTCTAATAGGGCAAGGTATAATACACAACTTTTTTTTAGGTTTCCTTAGGTAATTTTCAGACTTGACTCCATTCAAGCAATGTAAAAGTGAAATATTCTACGACAAAATTCCTCCTCTACAATATTTTGACTCTTGAGTCGTGAGCTTTTCTTTTCAGCCATTATCAACACCGGACATACTATATAATTATTTAATTAATTATGACTTCTTTTCTATTTTTGCACTCTGTACTGTGAGCATCATGAAAGTAGTGCTTTGTTTTTGTTCCTTGCTTTATCCCCACTGCTCTCAACAATGTTTGACAAGAGTAAGTGTTTAATAAGTATTTGTTGAATACGTAAGTGAACTTACAGTGTGTCATTTGTGTTATTAAAAGAACTACTTTTTTGCTAGGGTTGATTTTTGGACCATTAAATTGAGCATTTTATAAAGCACAAAGCTTTGAGTCATCCAGAAAACTCACACTGATTCCTCAGAATTTTTATTTATATGTAGGAAATGATTGGCCACTGTTCACGAATGTTAATAGTAGTTATTAATAATGGCAGTCTTGCAGCACAGAAAAATATTAAATATTTATAAGGTTTTATACTTGTTACAGAAAACAGTACAAACATGAAATCCAACTTAGCTCCCCCAGCAATTCTTTGGCTTTGGGGATAATAATGAACCTAATTTGACACTATTTTTGGCACATTGTTGTACATCATTTGTTTTTCATCATTCTATTCTTTTCACTGTCATTGAAAAAGTTGTTCCAGTTCCTTTTGGAACTAGAATATCTGCCAACCTGTGGTAGAATTTCTAAAAGGACTTACACATTTTAAGAGCTGGGCATGTGCAGCTTTAGGAGGAAAAGACAAATGCATACGTGCCTTAAATTGTATAGGCCAAGGATTGAGCCTTTGATCTTAGACTGGCAACTTGTACCAGACACTGTGCTCACCACCCGCATGTGTACATAAGGATTTTGTTAAAGGACTCTGACAGTGAATATATTCTACTAGCGCCCTTAAAAAAAATTAAATCAACACTTTTTCTGTCGTCTCTCTCTCTTTTTAAGACCTGAACATCTAAGTATTATGATTATCAACTAATTTTGCACTGCATTTGCAATGAAGTGAGATAGAAATCCTAGTTAGTATAGAAGTGAGTAGTAACATAGTTTTTGAGTTTTAAAATTTTCCCCAAGAGTTAAGGGTGTTATTGTTTGTTCTCTTACTATCAGGATGGAATACTTAATTTCCTTTAAAGAGACCGATTAATTTTTTGCTATATTACTACCACCTCTGTGTGTATGTGTATTGTCTTATTTTTCTTTACCATTTATTGGTAATTTGGGGCTTCCATATACTAAAGTTTCTCCAAGTAGAAAACAGCATTTTCTCAGGACTTTCAGGGTTTATACGCATATCAAATCTTTTTTAGGGTTAAAATCAGTCGGAATAAATGCTTAATTGAGGAGGAGAGTTTTACTTTTTTTAAAAAAAAGAATGAAACATTGATTTTTGATCATTTTATAGATTTATTCAATTAAAAATGCCAAATTCACAATGCACACTTCTCAGATAAAATTAGATTATAATCATTAGCATGATTCTACACATGCTCATTTATAGATAAAGGAATGCCAAAGTTAAGACAAATTTGAGACATATCATTGAGAAGAGATTGGAAAGGATTTTGAATTTATAAAAGCACAAGTTCTACGCCTAGTTTTGCTACAGGTTTTTCACTGATCTTGGCAAGTCACTAGCTCCATTTGTCTTAGTGTTCCCACCTGTAAAATTGTAGTCATTAGACTTGACACTGCCTTTCTTAAAAGGGGATGTTATGAGGATGAATAAGGTAAGGCGTTGTGGTAAAATGCTTTGAGGTCTTTAGAAGAAAGGTGTTACATAAATACAGAGTATTATCTCACAAGAAAAATAGCTGCAGAACTTTAAATGTAGCTACTAAGAGGCACAATCAACTCCTAATCTATTTTTTTCTCAATGTGGAAAATTCCTTACTTGAAAGAAATGATGTTCACATATTGATTGGCAATTACTTCATCACCTCTTACTATTATTGTGTCACTAATAAACTTTTAAAACTTAACTAGTTACCAAACTCCCTATCAATCCTTCTTGTTCTTCACACTGGAAACTTTGCAGTCATCTTCAGTTCTTTTCTCTCTTTTGACCCCTTAATCCTTACAGCTCTGTGTTGGAATGTTTATTAGCTCTCTTTTCTTTCTCTTTATATCCCTGGGCACCCCCAGTGAGTTATAGTGGCTAAGAGATCATATTTAGGAGCCAGAACACTTGAGTTCAAATCCCAGATTCTTTATATACTATGCAAACTTGGACATCTTATTTAACCACCCTGTGCCTCAATTTCCTCATCTATAAAATGGGTATAAAGCTGATACTTATCTAGACAGGTTGTAGAGGGAAATAAGTAAGCTAATACATGTAAAGCTGCTTATAACTATGCCTGGCATGTACTAAGTTCTCAATAAACTTTACCTATTTTTATTATATGGACAACTGCAGTAATCTTGTATTCATTTATTATTCTTTACACTTATTAAGGCACCTGCATCTTCCAATAGTTGGCCTTTGCAACACAATTGCACTTTCTTTTTTAAGTTATTCCTTCTTCAATTTTGTCTTTTTTGTTTTTTTTTTTGACATTTTATATAAGATGGCATTTATTTGAAAATAAATATGAAAATTAAATAAATGTCCATACATATTAGGTTTAAACAAACCCAGGAATGTCATGAGCCAAGTGAACAGAGGAGGTAAAATTCTATTCCTTCAGGTCTATGGTCTTCCATGATTTCTTCTCAGTTCTTAGCCTTTGAAATGTCTTAACTCCCATGTTCTATGTACTATTCAATAAAGTAAATTTGTTCTGAGCTTCTACAATACTGTGTTCGTGCACCCTGCTAGGCCGAAAGACACAGAGATTAATAAAACCCTTGAATTCTCATTCTATAGGAACTCACATGAGTGTGATACTTTTTGATAATAGTGTGCAGGAATTTTAAGCATATAAACCAAGGAAAAGCAAACACTCTGTAAAGGGCCAGACAGAAAATATTTTAGGCTTTGTGGGCCACATATGGCCCCTACTGAATATTCACTATTTTTCCCCTTTACAATCTTTTAAGAATGTAAAAACCATTCTTAGCTCAAGATCCTTTTTCAATTTTGAGTTGAATCCTCCCCAAGCCCCCAAACGATCATCTTCTAGTTCCTAATCATGACTTGAAATTAAACTTCTAACATTCCTCATGAACCACTTGCATCTACACAAACTATCTGCCCACAATTACCAATAACATAGGCAGGTGTGATCCTTCAGGCAGGTAAATATCCCTGTCATTCTTCACCATTGTATCATCAGCCTCCACTCTGAGAACCTCCATTTCTTTTGGAAAATATATACTCATCCGTTCCCTGCTTCACATGTCTGCTTTGCTATGGAGCCCTTTCCAATAATTTACTCCTTCTTCCTACCTATCTAATCACTTCAAGAACATTAACACATCAGCACATTGTGTAGATTATTAATGTATAACTGAATTTGATTAAGTAGTTGATGTATTTGTATTTTTACGTACAGTATAACTTTATATTGCTTTTTTGTTAGAAATCAATCATGTTTATTTCACAAATCGGACTCTTGCTTTCTTACTCTTTTTTTTTTTAAACATATTTATTGGAGTATAATTGCTTTACCATGGTGGGTTAGTTTCTGCTTTATAACACACTGAATCAGCTATACATACACATATATCCCCATATCTCCTCCCTCTTGTGTCTGCCTCCCACCCTCTCTAACCCACCCCTCTAGGTGGTCAAAAAGCACTCCCTGTGCTATGCGGCTGCTTCCCACTAGCTGTCTATTTTACATTTGGTAGAGTATATATGACCATGCCACTTTCTCACTTCGTCCCAGCTTACCCTTCCCCCTCCCCGTGTCCTCAAGTCCATTCTTTACGTCTGCGCCTTCATTCCTGTCCTGCCCCTAGGTTCTTCATAACCTTAATTTTTTTTAGATTCCATATAAATGTGTTAGCGTACGGTATTTGTTTTTCTCTTTCTAACTTACTTCACTCTGTATGACAGCCTCCAGGTCCAACCACCTTACTACAAATAACTCAATTTCGTTTCCTTTTATGGCTGAATAATATTCCATTGTATATATGTGCCATACCTTCTTTATCCATTCATCTGTCAATGGACACTTAGGTTGCTTACATGTCCTGCCTATTGTAAACAGAGCTGCAATGAACATTGTGGTACATGACTCTTTGAATTATGGTATTCTCAGGGTATATGCCCAGTAGTGGGATTACTGGGTCATATGGTAGTTCTATTTTTAGATTTTTAAGGAACCTTCATACTGTTCCCCATAGTGGCTGTATCAATTTACATTCCCACCAACAGTGCAAAAAGGTTCCCTTTTCTCCACACCCTCTCCAGCATTTACTATTTGTAGATTTTTTGATGATGGCGATTCTGACCAGTGTGAGGTGATACCCCATTGTAGTTTTGATTTGCATTTCTCTGATAATTACTGATGCTGAGCATCCTTTCATGTGTTTGTTGGTAGTCTGTATATCTTCTTTGGAGAAAGGTCTACTTAGGTGTTTGGCCCATTTTTGGATTGGGTCATTTGTTTTTTTGATATTGAGCTGCATGAGCTGCTTGTAAATTTTGGAGATTAATCCTTTGTCAGTTGCTTCATTTGCAAATATTTTCTCCCATTCTGAGGGTTGTCTTTTTGTCTTGTTTATGTTTTCCTTTGCTGTGCAAAAGCTTTTAAGTTCCATTAGGTCCCATTTGTTTATTTTTGTTTTTATTTCCATTACTCTAGGAGGTGGGTCTAAAAGGATCTTGCTGTGATTTATGTCGTAGAGTGCTCTGCCTATGTTTTCCTCTAAGAGTTTGATAGTGTCTGGCCTTACATTTAGGGCTTTAATCCATTTTGAGTTTATTTTTGTGTATGGTGTTAGGGAGTGTACTAATTTCATTCTTTTACCTGTAGCTGTCCTGTTTTCCCAACACCACTTATTGAAGAGGCTCTCTTTTCTCCATTGTATATTCTTGCCTCCTTTGTCAAAAATTAGGTGACCATGTGTGTCTGGGATTATCTCTGGGCTTTCTATCCTGTTCCATTGATCTATATTTCTGTTTTTGTACCAGTACCATACTGTCTTGATTAATGTAGCTTTGTAGTCTGAAGTCAGGGAGGCTGATTCCTCCAGCTCCGCTTTTTTTTTTTTTTTTTTTTTTGCGGTATGCGGGCCTCTCACTGTTGTGGCCTCTCACATTGCGGAGCACAGGCTCCGGACGCGCAGGCTCAGCGGCCATGGCTCACGGGCCCAGCCGCTCCAGGGCATGTGGAATCTTCCGGGACCCGGGCATGAACCCGTGTCCCCTGCATCGGCAGGCAAACTCTCAACCACTGCACCACCACGGAAGCCCCAGCTCCATTTTTTATCACAAGATTGCTTTGGCTATTTGGGGTCTTTTGTATTTCCATACAAATTGTGAGATTTTTTGTTCTAGTTCTGTGAAAAATGCCGTTGCTAACTTGATAAGGATTGCATTGCATCTGTAGATTGCTTTTGGTAGTATACTCATTTTCACAATGTTGATTCTTCCAATCCAAGAACATGGTATATCTCTCCATCTGTTTGTATCATTTTCAATTTCTTTCATCAGTGTCTTATAGTTTTCTGCATACAGGTCTTTTGTCTCCTTAGGTAGGTTTATTCCTAGGTAAATTTTTATTCTTTTTGTTGCATTGGTAAATGGGAGTGTTTCCTTAATTTCTCTTTCAGATTTTTCATCGTTAGTGTATAGGAATGCGAGAGATTTCTGTGCATTAACTTTGTATCCTGATACCTTACCAAATTCATGATTAGCTCTAGTAGATTTCTGGTGGCATCTTTAGGATTCTCTATGTATAGTATCATGTCATCTGAAAACAGTGATAATTTTACTTCTTCTTTTCCAATTTGAATTCCTTTTATTTCTTTTTCTTCTCTGACTGTCATAGCTAAAACTTCCAAAACTATGTTGAATAATAGTGGTGAGAGTGGGCAACCTTATCTTGTTCCTGATCTTAGTGGAAATGGTTTCAGTTTTTCACCATTGAGAATGGTGTTTGCTGTGGTTTTGTCGTGTGTGGCCTTTATTATGTTGAGGTAGGTTCCCTCTATGGCCACTTTCTGGAGGGTTTTTATCATAAATGGGTGTTGAATTTTGTCAAAAGCTTTTTCTGCATCTATTGAGATGATCATATGGTTTTTATTCTTCAATTTGTTAATATGGTGTATCACATTGATTTATTTGCATATATTGAAGAATCCTTGCATCCCTGGGATAAAGCCCACTTGATCATAATGTATGATCCTGTTAATGTGCTGTTGGATTCTGTTTGCTAGTATTTTGTTGAGGATTTTTGCATCTATGTTCATCAGTGATATTGGTCTGTAATTTTCTTTTTTTGTGGAATCTTTGTCTGGTTTTGTTATCAGGGTGATGGTGGCCTCATAGAATGAGTTTGGGAGTGTTCCTTCCTCTACAGTTTTTTGGAAGAGTTTGAGAAGGATGGGTGTTAGCTCTTCTCTTAATGTTTGATAGAATTCAGCTGTGAAGTCATCTGGTCCTGGACTTTTGTTTGTTGGAAAATTTTAATCACAGTTTCAATTTCATTACTTGTGGTTGGTCTGTTCATATTTTCTGTTCCTTCCTGGTTCTGTCTTGGAAGGTTATACCTTTTTAAGAATTTGTTCATTTCTTCCAGGTTGTCCATTTTATTGGCATAGAATTGCTTGTGGTAGTCTCTTAGGATGCTTTGTATTTCTGCGGTGTCTGTTGTAACTTCTCCTTTTTCATTTCTAATTTTATTGATTTGAGTCCTCTCCCTCTTTTTCTTGATGAGTCTGACTAATGGTTTATCAATTTTGTTTATTTTCTCAAAGAACCAGCTTTTAGTTTTATTGATCTTTGCCATTGTTTTCTTTGTTTCTATTTCATTTATTTCTGCTCTGATCTTTATGATTTCTTTCCTTCTGCTAACTTTGGGTTTTGTTTGTTCTTCTTTCTCTAGTTCTTTTAGGTGTAGGGTTAGATTGTTTACTTGAGATTTTTCTTGTTTTTTGAGTTAGGCTTGCATAGCTATAAACTTCCCTCTTAGAACTGCTTTTGCTGCACCCCATAGGTTTTGGATTGTCGTGTTTTCATTGTCATTTGTCTCTAGGTATTTTTTGATTTCCACTTTGACTTCTTCAGTGATCTCTTGGTTATTTAGTAACATATAGTTTAGCCTCCATGTGTTTGTGTTTTTTATGTTTTATTCCCTGTAATTCATTTCTAATCTCATAGCGTTGTGGTCAGAAATGATGCTTGATATAATTTCAATTTTCTTAAATTTACTGAGGCTTGATTTGTGACCCAAGATGTGATCTATCCTGGAGAATGTTCTGTGCACACTTGAGAAGAAAGTGTAATCTGCTGTTTTCGCATGGAATGTCCTATAAATATCAATTAAATCTATCTGGTCTATTGTGTCATTTAAAGCTTCTGTTTCCTTATTTGTTTTCATTTTGGATGATCTGTCCATTGGTTTAAGTGAGGTGTTAAAGTCCCCCACTATTATTGTGTTACTATCGATTTCCTGTTTTATAGCTGTTAGCAGTTGCCTTATGTATTGAGGTGTTCCTATGTTGGCTGCATATATATTTATAATTGTTATATCTTCTTCTTGGATTGTTCCCTTGATCATTACGTAGTGTCCTTCCTTGTCTCTTGTAACATTCTTTATTTTCAAGTCTATTTTACCTGATATCAGTATAGGTACTCCAGCTTTCTTTTGATTTCCATTTGCATGGAATATCTTTTTCCATCCCCTCCCTTTCAGTCTGAATGTGTCCCTAGGTCTGAAGTGGATCTCTTGTAGACAGCATGTATATGGGTCTTGTTTTTGTATGCATTCAGCAAGCCTGTGTCTTTTGGTTGGAGCATTTAATCCATTCACGTTTAAGGTAATTATTGATATGTATGTTCCTATGACCATTTTCTTGATTGTGTTGGGTTTGTTTTTGTAGATCCTTTTCTTCTCTTGTGTTTCCCACTTAGAGGAGTTCCTTTAGCATTTTTTGTAGAGCTGGTTTAGTGGTGCTGAATTCTCTTAGCTTTTGCTTGTCTGTAAAGCTTTTGATTTCTCCTTCAAATCTGAATGAGATTGTTGCCGGGTAGAGTAATCTTGGTTGTAGGTTCTTCCCTTTCATCACTTTAAGTATATCATGCCAATCCCTTCTGGCTTGTAGAGTTTCTGCTGAGTAATCAGCTGTTAACCTTATGGGAGTTCCCTTGTATTTTATTTGTCATTTTTCCCTTGCTGCTTTCAATAGTTTTTCTTTGTCTTTAATTTTTGCCAATTTGATTACTATGTGTCTCAGTGTGTTTCTCCGTGGATTCATCCTGTATGGGACTCTCTGTGGTTCCTGGACTTGGGTGGCTATTTCCTTTCCCATGTTAGGGAAGTTTTTGACTATAATCTCTTCCTTCTGGGACCCCTACAATGTGAATGTTGTTGTGTTTAATGTTGTCCCAGAGCTCTCTTAGGCTGTTTCATTTCTTTTCATTGTTTTTTCTTTATTCTGTTCCAAAGCAGTGAATTTCACCATTCTGTGTTCCAGGTCACTTATCCCTTCTTCTGCCTCAGTTATTCTGCTATTGATTCCTTCTAGTGTAGTTTTCATTTCAGTTATTGTATTGTTCATCTCTCTTTGTTTGTTCTTTAATTCTTCTAGGTCTTTGTTAAACATTTCTTGCATCTTCTCAATCTTTGCTTCCATTGTTTTTCTGAGGCCCTGGATCATCTTTACTATCATTATTCTGAATTCTTTTTCTGGAAGGTTGCCTATCTCCACTTCATTTTGTTGTTTTTCTGGGGTTTTATCTGTTCCTTAATCTGGTAACTCTTTGCCTTTTCATCTTGTTTATCTTTCTGTGAATGTGGTTTTTGTTCCACAGGCTGCAGGATTGTAGTTCTTCTTGCTTCTGCTCTCTGCCCTCTGGTGCATGAGGCTATCCAAGAGGCTTGATGGGAGGGAATATTTTCTCCATTCTTTTTCCATGATTTTGGACCATCTTTACTATCATTACTCTGAATTATTTTTCAGGTAGACTGCCCATTTCCTCTTCATTTGTTAGGTCTGGTGGGTTTTTACCTTGCTCCTTCCTCCACTGTGTGTTTCTCTGTCTTCTCATTTTGCTTAACTTACTGTGTTTGAGTTCTCCTTTTCGTAGGCTGCAGGTCATAATTCCTGTTCTTTTTGCGTCTGCCTCCAGTGGCTAAGGTTTGTTCAGTGGGTTATGTAGGTTTCCTGGTGGAGGGAACTATTGCCTTTGTTCTGGTGGATGAGGCTGGATCTTGTCTTTCTGGTCAGCAGGTCCGTGTCTGGTGTTGTGTTTTGAGGTGTTTGTGACCTTATTATGATTTTAGGCAGCCTCTCTGCTAATGGGTGGGGTTGTGTTCCTGTCTTGACAGTTTTTTGGCATAGGGTGTCCAGCACTGTAGCTTGCTGGTCGTTGAGTGGAGCTGGGTCTTATTGTTGAGTTGTAGATCTCTGGGAGAGCTTTTGCCGTTTGATATTACATGGAGCTGGGAGGTCTCTGTTGGACCTATGTCCTGAACTTGGCTCTCCCACCTCAGAGGCACAGGCCTGACACCCAGTCAGAGCACCAAGACCCTGTCAACCACATGGTTCAGAAGAAAACAGAGTAAAGAAAGAAAGAAGGAAGGAAAAAATAAAATAAAGTTATTAAAATAAAAAATAATTATTAAAAAAATAAAAATTTTAAAAAATTAAAAAGTAATAAAAAATGAAAAAAACGGAAAGCCAGAACCTTTGGACAAATGGTAAAAGCAAAGCTATACAGACAAATTCACACAAAGAAGCATACACATACACACTGACAAAAAGAGAAAAAGGAAAAAAATATATATATTGTTGTTCCCAAAGTCCACCGTCTCAATTTTGGGATTACTCATTGTCTATTCAGGTATTCCACAGATGCAGGGTACATCGAGTTGATGGTGGAGATTTAATTCGCTGCTCCTGAGGCTGCTGGGAGAAATTTCCCTTTCTCTTCTTTGTTCCCACAGCTCCTGGGGTTCAGCTTTGGATTTGGACCCGCCTCTGCGTGTAGGTTGCCTGAGGGCGTCTGTTCTTCGCTCAGACAGGACGGAGTTAAAGGAGCCACTGATTCGGGGGCTCTGGCTCACTCAGGCCAGGGGGTACGGATGTGGAGTGAGCCTGTGGCGGCAGAGGCTGGCGTGACGTTGCACCAGCCTGAGGCTCACCGTGCGTTCTCCCGGGAAGTTGTTCCTGGATCACGGGACTCTGGCAGTGGCGGGCTGCACAGGCTCCCCGGAAGGGGGGTGTGGATAGTGACCCGTGCTTGCACACAGGCTTCTTGGTGGCGGCAGCAGCAGCCTTAGCATCTTGTGCTGGTCTCTGGTGTCCACGCTGATAGCCATGGCTTGCGCCCGTCTCTGCAGCTAATTTAGGTGGTGCTCTGAATACCCTCCCCTTGTGCACCCCGAAACAATGGTCTCTCGCCTCTTAGGCAGGTCCAGACTTTTTCCCGGACTCCCTCCCAGCTAGCCGTGGCACAATAGCCCCCTTCAAGCTGTGATCACGCCGCCAACCCCAGTCCTCTCCCTGGGATCCGACCTCCAAAGCCCGAGCCTCAGCTCCCAGCCCCTGCCCATGCTGGTGGGTGAGCAGACAAGCCTCTCGGGCTGGTGAGTGCTGGTCAGCATCGATCCTCTGTGCGGTAACCTCTCTGCTTTGCCCTCTGCACTCCTGTTGCTGCGCTGTCCTCCAGGGCTCTGAAGATTCCCCCGGGCCACCCGCCATCTCCGCCCGTGAAGGGGCTTCCTAGTGTGTGGAAACCTTTCCTCCTCCACAACTCCCTCCCAGAGGTTCAGGTCCTGTCCCTATCCTTTTGCCCCTATTTTTTCTTTTTTCTTTTGCCCTACCCAGGTACGTGGGGAGTTTCTTGCCTTTTGGGAGGTCTGAGGTTTTCTGCCAGCATTCAGTAGGTGTTCTGTAGGAGTTGTTCCACGTGTAGATGTATCTCTGATGTATTTGTGAGGCGGAAGGTGATCTCCATGTCTTACTTTTCCACCATCTTGAAGGTCTTATATTGCTCTTTGAATCAGGGTGAGACATTACCCATACCATAGCGAGGAGTCTGGAGACTTTTTCTCTCTTGTTATGGGTACTATAAATTAGATGGAAATGGGTCTTGTATATACAGAGTTCTCTGACAGACTTCTAAAAGTATCCTTTGTTGATTGTGCAGTTACAGAGCATATGGCTTCTCTGACTTCCTGTTTAGTCTCTTGGATTCCCAAATTTAAAATGAACTGCTTACTACTTCAAGTTTCAAGCTGAGCAGATATCATATGTAAATACATTGTTTTAGGGAACCTTAGAGAAAAGTTCTAAGCAAACAGTAATAACTACCCATAGAATCATAGAAGCTTGGGAATAGAAAGGTCATAACATATTATCTATTTTTCAAGACCAAGAAATCACGGTAGACTCTGTTTCTGTTAACTTAATAGAGGATAATTCTGGAGAACGATCTGATATTTCAATGTCTCCACAAATATCTAATTTTAAATAACACTCGTTTCTTCTTTAAATATATTGTATCATGTGATTTTAGCAAAGCTTAGAGTCCAGAAGATTTCTGACTTGTGAATGAGAGTAGGCATGTGATGTCTAGTGCTGAATTTGAAGTTAATACTATTTTACAGTGTCTACACTTTTCCGTCTCAATTCTTTCCCTCAAAACTTTAGTAAAATCTCTTCTACTGATTTTACTGGGGACCGGTTGACCCCGCCTCATTTCTGGATTAGACACATAATGTTATAAACGAATAAGTATAAATTTTATTGGGTACATTTGTAATTTCATCATTTAGAGCCACAGATTATCTTCAATAGAATACCATGGAATTTTGTTAGAATACTAGGCCTCTCTCCAGATTTACCAAAAAATCCCTGGGGTTGAGTACAGAAATTCTTGTGCACATTGAAGTTTAAGAACCACTGCCTTTGAAGCGTGTCCCCTATTTTGTGTATATTTCCCCTTTAGACTATAGGTATCTTGAGAACTATAATATTTTATATTTTTGCAAAATTTATGGGATTTCTATTTAATTTGCAAGTCCCTTGGCAACCATCCCATCACAAATGCTCAATAAATATTGTTAAAATGAAATGGAATGTATTTGCCATTTTACACACTTCCAGAAAATCTCACAAGATGTCAGAAAAAAAAAAAAACTCTATGAAAATGCCTGCTCTCTTTTGCTCTCTTCTTTGGAGGTTCCTGAGCACCAGTGTATTAGGTGACAGTTGAACTATGGTAGAAATTGACAAAGCCATTATGGCTTAAGGCAAATATAGTATCCTTCCAAATCTCCAAATTTTGACCAGTTGTAAGCCTTCTGATCATATCAAATGACATTTGCCCCAAGTATGGTGGTAAAATTGAGAAGAGTAAGACTTCACAGACCTTTTGGTCCAATAATCTTCATAGTTGCTAGTGGCTCCTTAAGTTCCAGACCCATATGGCCAAATTCCTTCTTGGTCTCTACTTGGTGTCTAACAAACATCTCAAACTCAACTTTCCCATGTGCTCAGATCAAAGTCCTTGGAGTCATTTTCAACTCCCTTCTCTCTTTTAACTACATCTTCTCCATGAGCAAATATTTCAGTGCTACTTTCAAAATATGTGTGCAGAACCCAACCACTTTTTAATTTCTTCACTCCATCCCTGGTCCAAGTCACCATCATCTTTGGCTCAGATCATTGTATTAGCCTCCTAACTTGTCTTTCTACTTCCACATTTGTCTCTTTTTGTCTTTTCTCAACGCAGCAGTCACCGGGAAAAACATTTACCATATTATGTCATTACTAGACTCAAAACTCTCAGTGCTTCCCATTTCACTCAAAATAAAGCTGAAGTTCTTACAACAAAAATCAGTTTTATTTCAGCAACGTAACCAGTTTTATTTTAGCAACATACTATAATTATATTAGAAGAAATAAAATACTGAATTTAGACAACAAATACTTGTTAACCTTCTTTAAATTAGCTCTTACTATGTGCATTTAAAAAAAGAATTACCCCCATATACAAGCTTTCATTGCACTTTATCCATTCATATTTTTTTATCAAGCACAATCTTTATTTATTACTATTTATTTACCAAGGAGGGCTCAGTATTTGTCCAAGCACTATGAGTACCCAAGTGTATGTAGAAGACATGGTTTACTGCAGACCTTTGTTAAACCTGGGTAGAGTTGGGACAGCCAACCACTGTAATTACAGAAAGATCTTTATTTCCTTTAGCTTACTTAAGCCAGAGATTGAAATCTTTGGTGACTTTTTCTTTAGAAAGAAAAGTTTTATTACTCTTGGTTTTGCTTTAAATATTTCTTCTTTCCTTAGTGTATTGCCTTTCTAACTTGTTACAATTGTAATATAGATCATATGTAGAGGAGATGAGGGAAAGAGTTGAAATCTGGACAGTGTCTTCATAATTTTTATATCACTTTGTAATTACACTCCTAAAGAAGAATGTAAATCCTAAAATTAAAAGAAAACCCACCAGTTAAACACAGTGGGTATTTGAAATCAAATAGAAAAAGTACATTTTATCCATCTAAAATAATTAACTTCTCTGTCAATTGAGAGCACCGAATCGTAACCACTAAACCACCAGGGAAATTGAGACAGTGTTGTAAAGATAAAACTAAAATTCTTTTCTTATAAAATTTATAGCCTACTTGGAAATGGTTATTACAGATTTGGTATACTTATATATTTTAATATGCAATAATATGAAATGATATTAAATGACTAATAACAAAATACTTTACAAACATTGGCACCTTTTATTTAATGATGAGAAAATCTGTGATTTCCTAAATTAGTCAATACCTAAAAAAAAAAAATGTAAACCCAGAGCTGTAGGAAATAAAAACTTTTACTTTTTTTTTTTTTTTAAATCTAAAAATCTCTCTGGGGCCTGATAACCAATAGAAAATGTTTCACTACCCTATGCCTTTCAATGATTAGAAGTACCACAGCCAGCCAGGCAGCCTCCACTGTATTAATGCTATGGCTGTGCAGTCATATTTTTTAGTATGTTATTTTCTTTTCAAGGGAAAAATTGGTAAGAGGTACTTAGAGTAAACTATAATCCTATCAATTTTACATAAAATATTGATAAGAAATAAAAATTTAGCATCTCTGGTGTGAAGTCACTAGACTGCATAAAATACAAATATATAGATTAAGGAAAGTTAACATAATCTTTTTATGAGAACTAAAATCAATTACGTGTCAGCTTTGTAGTATTATAAATGTATTTAGTCAGCATAGAATTTTTCCAGCAGTGTTTTCTGCCGATTGAAATTGACTAACCAGATGTTAAATATTAAATAGAACTAATCAAAGCATGGTTCAAGAGGCTTTAAAAACAATGATCAAAGGGAGCTATTTATTACCTGTTTCATGTTGCTGGTGAAATATTGGTTTTGTGATTTTATATTTAACTTAGTTTTTTCAAGATCCCATTTTCTAGCTTTACATTAACAATAATTAATGTTAATAAATTAACTCATAAACTATGTAATTTGATTATTGTGCATAATCACAGTTGGAAGCTTGACCAAGAAATTTAATGCTCAATTCATAGAAATAAAATCTTAGTAGGATATTTAGTACATATATCACGTTTAGTAATAAGTATTGAAAAATACTATGATTCACTTGGTCCATGTCTACACACACACACACACACACACACACACACACACATAAAAACAAAACCGTGGGGCTTCCCTGGTGGCGCAGTGGTTGAGAATCCGCCTGCCAATGCAGGGGACACGGGTTCGAGCCCTGGTCTGGGAAGATCCCACATGCCACGGAGCAACTAGGCCCGTGAGCCACAACTACTGAGCCTGCGCGTCTGCAGCCTGTGCTCCGCAACAAGAGAGGCCGCGACAGTGAGAGACCCGTGCACCGTGATGAAGAGTGGACCCTGCTCGCCGCAACTAGAGAAAGCCCTCACGCAGAAACAAAGATCCAACACAGCCAAAAATAAATATAAATAAATAAATAAATAAAAATAAAAAACGTGAACAGTAAGGGATCTTGGAACAATCATATGAAATCATAATTTCATAAAAATAATTATTCAATTTTTAAAAATATATAAATAATGATTTTGGCGGAATATTTCCAGAAAAGGAATTTCATAGTCTCATAAACTTATCCCCTTATACTCCATTGTGCCAACACTTTTTGTTTATATTTAACAACAACTTTTCATAAGAGCTTAATTGAGCTTATTTTCTCTTGATATATATTAGACAGAGCAGAGCTGATAGACTTTTCAGTACCTGATGTTATTAATTTTACTATATCACAATATTTTATATGATAATTTATATAATTTAAGAAAACATATTTCAAAATTTAAAGGTTATATGAACAATGAAATTCATGACTACTCACACTTCATTAAATATATTTTACTAATATATAATGTGTTTTTTTGTATTTCATGTTGGAAGAAAACAGGGAAATGAGGTCAAAGTAGTAAGACTATTCAGAATAAGTGTAACCTTATTCATAAATTTTCTTGCTCTACTAAGTTGTTTTTGATCCAATTTTCAGTTGATTTGCTTTAAATTAATTGTATTCTGTTAATAATCAGTTTTAAGCAATCATTATTTCAATTTTTCAAAGGAAAAAACCTGTTTTGATATGGGGGGTATTGATTCTTCTACAGAAATGAAGATTCTTTTACAGAAATGACATTTATAGATTCTCTGCCTTGATCATATTAAGTTCCATTATAGTGTTAAAAGCAAATCAAGACAAATTTATTCATTAGAGAAAATGGTGTATAGTCATACCCCAGCCATACATGTCTATCTTTAAATGTCATTAATACACTGTCTTAAAATGGCCCTTTTCAGCTGATTCCAAACCTACCTTCTCCAAAAATTCTCCCACCAGATGGATCATATCCCACTCTTACAGCTCCCTTTGGCTTTCCCCCTCAGTTTTACTGAGACATAATTGACATATAACATTGTATTAGTTTCAGGTGTACAACATAATGATTTGTTATATGTATATATTGCAAAATGGTCACCACTTTAGTTAGCATCCATAACCTAGCATAGTTACAATTTATTTTTTGTGATGAGAACTTTTAAGATTTACTCTCAGCAATTTTCAAACACACAATCCAGTAGTGTTTACTGTAGTGTATATATGTATATATATATATATATCACATTTTCTTTATCCATTCATCCATTGATGCACATCTAAATTGTTCCCGTGTCTTGCCTATTAGAAATAATGCTTCAATAAACATGGGGGTGCACTATCTCCTTGAAATAGTAATTTCATTTCCTTTGGATAAATACCCAGAAGTGGGGTTTCTGGAGCATATGGTAGTACTATTTTTAATTTTTTGAGGAATCTCCATACTATTTTCCATAGTGGTTACATCAATTTACATTCCCATCAATGGTGCACAAGGATCCTTTTTTCCACATTCTGCCTAACACTGTTATCTCCTGTCTTTTTTTTTTTTAACATCTTTATTGGAGTATAATTGTTTTACAATGGTGTGTTAAGTTTCTGCTTTATAACAAAGTGAATCAGTTATACACATACATATGTTCCCATATCTCTTCCCTCTTGCATCTCCCTCCCTCTCACCCTCCCTATCCCACCCCTCTAGGTGGTCACAAAACACCGAGCTGATCTCCCTGTGCTATGTGGCTGCTTGCCACTAGCTATCTATTTTACGTTTGGTAGTGTATATATGTCAACGCTACTCTCTTACTTCATCCCAGCTTACCCTTCCCCCTCCGCATATCCTCAAGTCCATTCTCTAGTAGGTCTGTGTCCTTATTCCTGTCTTACTCCTAGGTTCTTCATGACCTTTTTTTTTTTTCTTAGATTCCATATATATGTGTTAGCATACAGTATTTGTATTTCTCTTTCTGACTTACTTCATTCTGTATGACAGACTCTAGGTCCATCCACCTCACCACAAGTAACTCAATTTCGTTTCTTTTTATGGTTGAGTAATATTCCATTGTATATATGTGCCACATCTTCTTTATCCATTCGTCTGTTGATGAACACTTAGGTTGATTCCATGTCCTGTCTATTGTAAATAGAGCTGTAATGAACATTTTGGTACATGACTCTTTTTGAATTATGGTTTTCTCAGGGTATATGCCCAGTAGTGGGATTGCTGGGTTGTATGGTAATTCTGTTTTTAGTTTTTTAAGGAACCTCCATACTGTTCTCCATAGTGACTGTATCAATTTACATTTCCACCAACAGTGCAAGAGGGTTCCCTTTTCTCCACACCCTCTCCAGCATTTATTGTTTCTAGATTTTTGATGATGGCGATTCTGACTGGTGTGAGATGATATCTCATTGTAGTTTTGATTTGAGTTTCTCTAATGATTAATGATGTTGAGCATTCTTTCATGTGTTTGTTAGCAATCTGTATATCTTCTTTGGAGAAAATTATAGGACACTGATGAAAGAAATTGAAAATGATACAAACAGATGGAGAGATATACCACGTTCTTGGATTGGAAGAATCAACATTGTGAAAATGACTCTACTACCCAAAACAATCTACAGATTCAATGCAATCCTTATCAAACGACCACTGGCATTTTTCACAGAACTAGAACAAAAAATTTCACAAATTGTATGGAAACACAAAAGACCCCGAATAGCCAAAGTAATCTTGAGAACGAAAACTGGAGCTGGAGGAATCAGGCTCCCTGACTTCAGACTATACTACAAAGCTACAGTAATAAAGACAGTATGGTACTGGCACAAAAACAGAAATATAGATCAATGGAACAGGATAGAAAGCCCATATTTAAACCCACACACATATGGTCACCTTATTTTTGATTAAGGAGGCAAGAATATACAGTGGAGAAAAGACAGCCTCTACAATAAGTGGTGCTGGGAAAACTGGACAGCTACATGTAAAAGAATGAAATTAGAACACTTCCTAACACCATAAACAAAAATAAACTTAAAATGGGTTAAAGCCCTAAATGTAAGGCCAGACACTATCAAACTCTTAGAGGAAAACATAGGCAGAACACTCTATGACAGAAATCACAGCAAGATCCTTTTAGACCCACCTTCTAGAGAAATGGAAATAAAAACAGAAATAAACAAATTGGACCTAATGGAACTTAAAAGCTTTTGCACAGCAAAGGAAACCATATACAAGACCAAAAGACAACCCTCAGAATGGGAGAAAATATTTGCAAATGAAGCAACTGACAAAGGATTAATCTCCAAAATTTACAAGCAGCTCATGCAGCTCAATAACAAAAAAACAAACAACCTAATCCAAAAATGGGCAGAAGACCTAAATATCTCCTGTCTTTTTTTTTTGGCAGTACACAGGCCTCTCACTGTTGTGGTCTCTCCAGTTGTGGAGCACAGGCTCCAGACGCGCAGGCTCAGCAGCCACTGCTTACAGGCCTAGCCGCTCCACGGCACGTGGGATCTTCCCGGACAGGGGCACGAACACGTGTCCCCTGCATCGGCAGGCAGATGCTCAACCACTGCGCCACCAAGGAAGCCCTCTCCTGTCTTTTTGATGATAGCCATTCTAGCAAGTGTGAGATGATGTCTCATTGTGGTTTTGATTTGTATTTCCCTGATGGTTAGTGATCTTGAGCACTCTCAATAAATTAGATTATATGATTATAGATTAGTTTTTGTTCTCTGGTTGTTTTTTGTTTTGTTTTAGTTTCCAAACCAGTATAAACATTGTTGAACAAAAATTTTTCAAAGACCTTGACTTCACGATGTAATACTCCTTTGTATACATACATAAATTCACGTGTACATCATTATGGGATCCTGGTATATCTGAGCTTCATTTCATGCTACTTAGCTTTTAGTCCCATTAACTGCTTGTGGTTATCAGACCAGGCTAGGCCTCCTTGGATCACCATGCCTGTGTTTATGTTCTTGTAGACAATCTTCTCTTGCTTCTTTGCTGGTTAACATAGCCTCATCCTTCAAAATGTTTGAGCTTCCCTTGGAAGTTGCCTCTGATTCCCCCATCTGGGTCACATTCCCTTCCTGGGGCTCCCAAGTCGCTTTTAACATTACACTGCTCACACTGTTTTGTTTTTCTGTGTCTGTAGCCTAGTGCTTTTGTAAAAATAGGAATTCAGTATATTTTGGATTACCTTGAACAAGTTCCTTAACCTCTTTTGTATATGTTGGTTTCCTCATCTATAAAATAGGGATGAAAACAGATCTGACTTTTTGTGAGGATTAAATGAGATAACAGTCTGGTTGACCCCGTCTCTGGCATGTGATGAGAACTGCCTGAATGTTAGCTATTTATGGTTCTTTCATGAACTAAATTATCTCAGCTCCTCATGAACCTCATTTGTTTTTATTTTGTACCACATTTTGATGTAAGATTTCAGAGTTCAGGCTCTGCTGAGGGGAGAACTTACTTTTATTTGTCTTAAATGCACCTCTCTAAGTTTTGAGTTCCCTCATTTTAGCATTTTAGTAATTTAAAAAATAAATCTGGATCATAATCCACTCATTATGTATCTATCTAAAATATTTCAAATTTTAAACCAACATTTCATAATGCATTTTCCTTTCTTCTTAACGTTCAATACATTTTAATGTTTTTTAATCCATCAAGCAAACCAATCCATCTTTATTTATTGATCACTCATAGGTGTCACAATACTGTGGTGAATATACAAATATAAGAGAGATACAGTCTAACTGGTGGTGATAATGCTAACATATGCACAAAATTAGAAAATAAGCAATATTTGTGTGTTTTGTGGTTTAATGCAGTATTTTTGAATAGGACAGAAGAAATTTATAAATAAAAGCTGGAATAGTTGTGAATGATTATATGAAGAAGATGATATGTTAGCTGGATATTAGATGATTTGAATAGATATGGCAGGGAGTAGAAAATGCAGTAGAGACAGAGGGATTAATAAAGGTAAAAGCCAGGGTTCAGAAAAAGACTTCAATAATTAGAGGGCAAAAATTATCTTTGGTTCACAGGTGTATAGGAATGATACTATTTCTAAGCCTGTTTAATATTTCAATCTAAATTTATAAAAGAATATGTTTGTAAAATGGGAAATTTGACCTCCAAAAAAGAGTGTTAAGGCAGAAATCATTGCTTAAATGAAGCAATATACAGTTTTTAGCCTTTAGCATTCGAAAGTTTTGCTTACATTATATTGGGCACGAAATGGTTAAATAGTAACATCCTGCAAACAGTTGTAGCAGGGGCAGTAAAGAGAGTATTGGGTGGTGGGAAAATATTTTATATTGGAATGCTTCATGATATCTGCATTTCTTCATTGTCCGTTGTGGTAATCCAGACTTTTTTTTTTCCCCCAGTTTGAACATTAGTTAGGAGTCCTGCTAAAAGGACATTAAAACTGCATTCTTTGCTCCAGCATTGCATTAAGGTGAAGAGTGCAGAAGGCACAGGTGGAGACACAAGGGCTCAGGTAGGCTCGAGAAAGCAGAGGTGATGAGGACAAGGGATTTGGCAAAGTCTGTTTAAGAAATTTGTTTATTTAAAACCTGAACATTGAGAAAGGAAACAAAAACAAAATAGTAAGTGTTCTGACACTGTCAGGACATGACCTTGCAGATGACGTTAGGACAAAAACAGCATGAACATAAAGACCATCAATAAAACTAACAGAATACAAGGTTTCAAATCCAGATCACGGCTTCCCTGGTGGCGCAGTGGTTGAGAGTCCGCCTGCCGATGCAGGGGACATGGGTTCGTGCCCCGGTCCGGGAAGATCTTACATGCCGTGGAGCGGCTGGACCCATGAGCCATGGCCGCTGAGCCTGCGCGTCCGGAGCCTGTGTTTCGCAACGGGAGAGGCCACAACAGTGAGAGGCCCGCGTACCTAAAAAAAAAAAAAAAAAATCCAGATCAGACAAAGTGGTTATATTTTATTAACCATGTGGGGTTAAGAGATTTTACCAGGTCTCAAGTGAGGAGAAATTATAAGTACAATCAGAATTTCACTTTGTATCATTTATCAGTTAAATATATATAATTATGCTTCAGTTAATTGCATGATTATAAACCTATACAAAAATTTTATTTTAAAGTGTTGTCACCATTCTTAGTAAATCCTTTTGCTGTCTTCATGAAATTGTTTCAAATTAAAAAAGATCATTTGAACTCTGCACAGGATTTATTTTCAAATATTAGACTTATTTCCTAAAGATTGCAAAAGAGTTTTTTTTTTTTTGAGAATGGCAGTGATACCCAATGAATATTCTCTGATTGATGTTATTAAGAATTTTTTTTTGCCCAGAGCAGGGAAAACTGGGTAAATGACACCACATAGAGAATGTTGCTTTAGAAAGACTCCTTTCTCACTGGGTATGCTACAAATTACATAAGGAATCTAGGTTTTTCTGAGGGACAGTTTTCTATGTAGTAGGTTTTGTGTGCTTAACAGATTAACTGCTTTTTATGTTATTCTTTCTCCCAGGATTCAAGAAAGAAAATGACATAATAGTTTGGTTTTTTTTTCCCCTAGGATCACAATAAACCTTCTTAGTCAAACCCAGTTGCCCTTGGGAGGTAAAGAGCGAACTAACCTATGTTTCTACAAGTTACAAAATCGTTTACATTTATTATCCTTGCACAGTGAGGCCCCAAAGCTTCAGAACTATGATTCTCCAAATCACTGCATTCTAAGCTTGACTGATTGGTTTAAAATCTTGTGAGAGATTTATAATGATTCATTGCATAAGCCAATGATTTTATATTTAAGGCAGGAGACCGCTTATAAACGACAGAAAACTTTAGATTCTCCTTGGATTCAGAGGGTGACCAACTGTTTTCACAAGTTTAGATAAAAACAGCATTTCCTTTGCATTGTTTGAACCCCAAGTTTATAAAGCACACACACATTATAATGTGTACAAGCATTATAATGTTAGCTACCAATTTATAGTGTTACCTTTGGATTATTTAGCTGTATTAATATCTGTGTGTATTTACCACAAGAACTTTAAAAATTCTGTTGCTTTTGAACCTTTTCTTATTTACTCATAAACTTGAATTGCTTCCCCAAATTTCAGATTTGTTATTTAAATAACAGATATTGCTATACATTAAGTTTGGAACAATTACGATGCTTAGTTCACTGTGCTATTTGACAGTAACATATAATAGCATTGTCATTTACTGTTTAAAAGTTTATATAAATAAATTGCCTTTACTTATATATGGTATTGGTGAAGATGAAAGAAGTAAAATTGATGGAGTACACATTTAAAAAATATTAAACTGTATATGATATTTTTCCTTCTTTGATCAAAATGTGAGATTTGTGAGGAAAACCAAATATTTTCATTAGGATGTTGGCAAGAGTAATAAAGTTATTAAGAGTAATTAAAGAAGAGGACTGCAAAAATATCTATTATATCAGCACTTCAAGAATCTCTGTCAGCCAGGGTATTTATTTCCCACCAGCAATACTGAACGTTCCAAATGGGTTGAACACAACATTCATGAAGATGCAGTTTCTAATGTCTTTATCAGAAGAAAATTTAAGTCACGTCATCACTCTAGTTTGCTTCATTAACCACAGTTCAATCCACCTGTTCTCTCTGCATCTCCACAACCAACAAGTCCCTCTAACTTATCTTCTGTGCCCTGGTTCCTTTCATTCCTCTCATCATCCTTCTGCCTAAAACACAGCTGGCTTACTACTGCTTCTTTCTTCCCCAGGCTCCTTCCTATTCAGATCAGGTCTGCATTGGTCTCTCCACACTGCTTGGGGCTGCTCTGTCTTATTTTGAAAAAATGCCCCATATTATCCCAAGTACAGCATAGTTTTTAAGAGCATGGCCCTTAGACTCAGTTCCAGTTTCTAATCTCCCTTCTATCACCTGTTAGCTGTATTCCTTTGGCCAGGTCATGTAACCTCTCTGAGCCTCAGTTTTCTTGTTTGTAAAAGGGGCAAATAATATCTATCTAAGAAGACTTGTGATGAGGACTAAAAAAGCTAATTCATGAAAAGTGTCCAGCCCCATTCTTGGCATGTAGTAAGTGCTAAGTAAATCATTACTATTATTATTAAGCTTATTCCAATAAACTTGGATTATTAGATTAAGATTAGATTATTAGCATCAGATTAAAATTAGATTGCACCGATTTCCTACCCTAATGGAATAGCCTCTTTGCATACAAAGTAGTTTCCCTAGAATCTTTTTATAATAAGGACCATGCTTTCAAATTTCTATAGTCCTTGTTTCTTGAAGTGCTTACTCTCTACTTACTTGAGTGTATATATATCCATCTTGTGTACATGAATATCATGAAAGACTGTCACATGCCTTGCTTAAAGTTCACACATACAATGCCAGTGGATTTTTCTGACCTACTGATATCTTATACAAGAAAGCAATGAGGTGAATTCTTCTTGGTTAACTCATTGTCTTCTAGGAGCTCCCAAATACCCCTTTAGTCACTTGCTATGGATTCTTACTAAGATTTGTTGTCAAGAATCTTGGCCTGGAGTTTGCAGAATCTATCTCCCCTTTTTGGTAATTGTAACTCATCCCCCCACTCCCCCACCCCATCTCTGTTCTTTGAACATTCTCTTTTCCATTTTCTCTGATTATTCAGAGGTTACTGTCAAAGATTAGAAAATCCCTTTTGCAAGTTCTCTCAATAACCTTGACTATAATTTGTTTAAACCAGGAACTTGAACTTGGCAGAGCAGTAAGGGTCTCTCTTCAATTGCTTTCCTAATCTTAGGATTTGCTTTTTTCTTACCATTGTTAATTGGGTAAGCTCATTACTTCCACCTCTCCTATTCTTTTCCACCCACTTCTTACCCACTTCTGTGGCCACCATCCTTCTTCCCATGCTCTGTCAAATATAAAACAGTTTCTGTGTCACAACTCTTATTGGAGGGGCTTGTCAACCTTATGAATGTAGTTTACTTGGTTGCCCTGTGACTCTCTGGTGGACTCCACAAAGGTTATGACTTCTGTATATTGGCCTGGATTTTCTCATTGTTAGGGTAGTGACATGTTGTGAGCCTTTCTACGCCCTAAGTGGAAGAGAAACTGCTCTTCCTTCCTAATTTCTTAATCCTTTGGAATCTGCCTTTAGTGTAACCAATCTAGAAAAACTGCTTTCTTGAAGATTTTCATGGGTTTTCTATTGGTGCATTAGTCAGCCTTGCTGCAGTAACAACTAACCCAAAAGTAGCAGTCACTTAAAATAACTGTTTTTTACTCACATAACATATGGTTAGTTGTGGGTTGATTGGCACTCCTCTGGCTCTCTTTTCTCAGATTCATTGGGTTACTTGTCTATCCCTACTTGTCAGAACCCAGGGGAAGGGGCAGCCCCAGTTTGGGATGTGGCAGATGGAAATGAAGAGAAAACTCATGGAAACTTGTGATGCCTCTTAAAGTATCTGTTTAGATGTAACAGAGGCCCCCAACACTCACATTTTATTGTCCATTCACATCCAAGGGAGGATATATACTCCTGTCACTGGAGGCTTGGGCAAGTGACATGCCAAGGGACAGGAATATATAATCTTCTTTTGGGTAATGGGGGGGGGTAAATCATTATGAAGTAGAATACAGGCTATCCAAGAGGCTACAGTTCTCAACCTGCAAGTTTGAAAATTATGTATGTGAATACTTCTGAAAGGTGCCTGACTCTTGGAAAATACTTCTGAAAAGTGCCTGACTCTTGGAAAATATTCCATAAGGGGCAGTATTACTTTCTCTTCTAGCCAAATGTGAGGGCAACCTTAAGAATGTAAATTTTTGATTCACTCTAATAGCACTTGTAACTACTACCTCAGTATAGAGTTATTTTTGTATATATTTAATTTTATTACAGAATTATAAGCCTTTGTAAGGCAGACATATCCCTTTGTATCCTTGGAAGCCCTCGATATCTAGTCCAATGCAGTACTCAGAGAGATAATTAGTTATTTTCTCCCTGGGCTCCTATGGTCCCTCACATATGTGTATTACAGCTCATCTCACATTGTATTATAACTAGTTGTATACAGCTAGTTCTCCTACTATACTGGGTGTTCCTTGAGAGAAAAAAGACTGAGACTTTTTCTTTTCTTTTTGTTTTCATTCTTCCCCTTCTTCCACCCTGCCCCCTTGTCCCCCCTCCCCAATTCCCTCTTATGGGGCACCAAGTACAGTGCTTGGCATATAGTATATGCTCAAGAAATGATAGCTTTGTGAGTATATAAATAATAATTGTTCAGAAACAAATGAATGAACACAGGAATAGGAGGTAATGTCTACCACTAAAATCATAAGGAATCATACAAACATGGGATTAAAAAAAGTAAAAAGAGATATAATTCCCTCACATTTTTACCTAAGAGGAAAGTTTTTAAAATAAGTCAATTGATTTTTTTTAAAACAAGTAGCTAGTAGAGTACAAAAGGAACCATTGGCACACTGAAACTATAGAGCTGAGATTACGCTTCCCTTCTGATCCTTGAAATGGCTGAAGCCTCTTCAAAGAAAAACAGGCATGTTTTAGTATCTGTTGCTGATTATTATTGTGTTGAATTTGATATTTTGAAAATTTGACATAATCTACCTCAGGATTGTTGTAGGGATCAAAGGAGTTATTATGTAGAAAGTATTTAGTACAGTCAACTTCACAGCAATTTCAATTTCGGGTTCTTTAAACGTTGTTGAATCGTTTTGCTAGCCTTAGGTGAAAGTGAAAAGTAGAGTCTTCCTGAATCCTTTTTTCAAGAAGCCTGATATCTGACATTTGAAACTCAGGAGGAATTTGAGTTAGTGTACTACTTCTCTGAGTCAAATATGAAGTTTGAATTTTTATTATGATTGTGGAGGTAAGAGGTTTAATGGCCTTGTTGGGGTTGAGTATTTTTTGGTGAGAGTTGGGTAAGGAGAAGGGGGGATTATTTCCTCCTGAAGTCTTTCCTTGTTGATAGCTGCCTGCTTTGTATGTAACCTCCAGCAACTCTGTTGACTAGCTCTGAGTTTGATGTACAGGGGTGCTCAATAAATGCTAATTGGTTTGATGAATTAATAAAATTGTCCCCAACTTCAGGATTCTTCAACTGGTAGTGAACCTTTCAATGCAGAGACCACAAATTATTGTCTGTATCTGCAGGTCCTGGTAGAGTCTCAGCTCCACAAGTGTTGAAAAGGAGTGACTCAGCTGACAGGAAGTGTCTCATTTTCTATTTTCAAAGAATATTATTTATGGCTTGCTGCCTATGAGCAAATGTTTGTACCTTGTCCATCATGTTCAGTGGGTATACCAGCATATGAAGTGAGGGTCACGTGTCAACTCCATTGCAACCTGGACACTCCCTTCATTATCCCCGTGGTCTGGTTTCCTCTCTCACAGCTCTGCTTATCTGTTCTCTCCCTCCTATTTGTAATGTTATAAGATATATATGTAACATAAAATTTACCATTTAAAACATTTGAAAGTGTACAATTCAACGTACTTAATGGCTTTAAGTGCATTCACTCTGTTGTGCAACCTTCAACCCCATCCATCTCCAGAACTTTTTCATCATCCCAAACAGAACTCTGTACCAGTTAAACATTCCCTATTCTCCTCCCCAACTCCTGCCTCACCCCTGCCCCCAGACCCTGGCAATCTCTATTCCACTTTCTGTCTCTATGAATTTGCCTATTCTATCTCACGTAAGTTGGATTGAACAATATTTATCCAAAAGGACAAATGTGTCTGGTTTATTTCAGTTAGCAGAATGTCCTCAGTGTTTATCCACATGTAGCATGGGTCAGAATTTCATTCCTTTTTAAGGCTGAATAATATGCCATTGTATGTATATATGTACTATATTCTGTTTATTGATTCCTCTGTCAATGGACATTTGTGTTGTTTCCACCTTTTGGCTATTGTGAGTAATGTTGCTCTGAACACTGGTGCACAAATACTTGTTCAAATCCCTGCTTTCAATTCTTTTGTGTATATATCCGGTAATGGAATTATTGAATCATATGGTAATTGTATGTTTATCTGTTTTCCATAGCGGCCACACCATTTTACATTCCTACCAGCAATGCACAAAGGTGCCATTTTCTCCACATCCTCTCCAATACTTGTCCTTCCCTTCCCTTCCTTTCCCTTCCCTTCCCTTCCCTTCCCTTCCCTTTTCTTCTACCTCTCCCCCTCCCCCTCCTCCTTCTTCTTCTCCTTCTTCTTCTTATTCCTTTTTTTTAATTTATAATAGCCATTCTAATAGACGTGAAGTGGTATCTCGTGTTTTCATTTGCATTTCCCTAATGATTATTCGTCTTGAGCATCTTTTCATGTCCTTATTGGCCATTTGTACATCTTTTTGGATAATTTGTCATTAAAGCCACTAGTACTGTCCTAGTCAGATTCGGTGGTATCTCTCAGCTGCTAGCCTTCTTGAATCTGTTGCTATTTATTTGTGCATCAGTACTTTTTCCTTAACTCAGTATCGTCTCTCAGTGCTTTGGTGCTGCAGGTACTTATAATCTCCTCAACAATTACTCTTTTCCCTGTATCTTCTTTGTTATTTTTACTAGATGTGAGTGACCAAAACTACGGTCATATGGTTCCACTCCTGGTACTTTCTTTCTCACTGTATATTTTAAGACAATCTATTCGAGCTCTCGAGTTCTGGTCAAAAACCTTCAGCTACCTCTAATACATTGTCTTTGGTTACTTCCAGCTGACTTCCAGTAACTTCCAGTACTGTTACTGTTACTTCTCAATCAACATATAACTGTTGACTTTGAACAACAAGGGAGGGTGGTTAGGCATACCAATGCTCTGTTTAATCAAAAATCCATGCATAACTTATAACCAGCCCTCTGTATCTGTGGTTTCTCATTCTCAGATTCAACACCATGTGTCAAGTAGACTGTAGTATTTATTACTGAAAAAAATCTATGTGTAAGTGGAACAAATCCGCATTGTTTAGGGGTCAACTGTATGCCTTTTAGATTGTCACCCTGGTCTCACCAATTCTCTCTCAATTTCTGTCACTATCTTGGTCTTTATCTTTGCTTTATCTATGAATTATCTTTATTTTCCCCAGCTTCATCCTCCATATCAACTAGTCTCCAGCTCTGGTTTATCCTTCCTTTACAGTTTTAAACTTTATCTTGAGGAGATGCAAACTAAGACATTCTTATGTTTGGTGGACATACTTTCTGTTTAATGATTAAGTCTTTTGTGAAAGGATTGATTAAACTGTTTATACTCGAGGTGAGACATGCTATTTGTTGTTTTGCATCATGTCTTTCACACAAGGAACAGTCAGTAAATATTTGCTGAATGGTTTGAGTTCTCTTTGACTATTGCACATTAGTCAGCATACAAATCTGTAGTCATTTATTGTTAAATTTCATCCTAACATGTATTCTATTTAGGAGGATAAAAGTGTGGGTTTCAGAAAAATTCAAAGAATGTACAATTAAGTTTTCCTAGGATGTGCCACATACTAATGTCTTAAAAATGTAAATTGTGTTCTGTGCTTTTAAAAATGTTATATTTAAAAGGGTTTTAAAATTTAAAATGGGCCTAGTAGTGCTTACATTTGGTATCAAATATGTGATTAATAATTCCATGTTCTCTGAATTCTTGATTTGTTTCCTGTGTCAGAGATTTGAGACTATTAAGAGGCGATTAGGGAGGATATCCTTGAAGTCTCCTTCACACCAAGAATCTCCCCCTTTTTTCTTTGGTTCACTTAACTTAATGTGGGAGTTGCTTCTGATATTTTCTACATTTCACCTTCTGAGGTTATGGGCCCCATTCATATTCCATATCTCCCTCTCAGATGAGTAAGTATGACTTTAATAAATCTTTCTTCACTTGTAGAATTTAATTTACATGAATAATTAGGAAAGGACCCAGTGAAATTCCTCTCTCCCTGGGCAAACAAGCTGTTAAGAAAATCAACTACCAACTTTTCTTTTAATATTTTTTTCTTTGCATCTTTAAATTTATTGCTTGCTACAAAGAAGCGAAATAAAAAGAAATATAGGGTACTACAACATACTGCTCTTTTGCATATTGATATCTGAATAATTACCTTAGGGCATATTGAGTTATAATATGAAATACTATTCCCTCGGGACATTATCTTAAAATATTTTGCTTATTTAGCACACAGTTCAACATTTTAGAATTATGTAAAGAGTGTAGTTGTTCACCAACGTGGAGTGTGCTGGCAGAAACAAAAAATTAGAGGGACCTAAAAGGAAAGGAGGATTGTTCTTGGAATGTTATAGTATTTAAATGCTGTTGCAATATAGTTGGTCAATTATAGTAGCCAACAGAGTGCAAGAGAAGAAGGCTGTGATTTTGAATAGATGGTTAATATGTGCATATTTTCCTTTAAAAGTGTATTTCGCATGGGATTCTGTTCTGTTTGATAGCCATACCTGTAATCTTGTCTTTTTAAGTCCCATTTACAAACAGCCAGGAGTTGTTTTTTTGTTTTGTTTTTTTTAACAATACAAAGGCCTGAAAGAGATGTCAAAGAAATAGTGCCCCAAAACTAAGAACCACAATGTTCATAATATGAGTCAAGGGCCCGCTGGAGAATTGAAAACAACAAAACACAGTTGTGCAATGCAGGCTGGTGTGGATGTGGTGTGATGCATTGGTTGCATGCTTCTTAGAACTTGTTCCAAGGAGTCTAGCTGGGATGTGTCTTAGTCCATTTAGGCTGCTGTAACAGAATACACAGACTGGGTAGCTTATAAACAGAAATTTATCTCTCACAGTTCTGGAGGCTGGGAAGTACAAGATCAAGGCACCAGCCTTCTCCCGAAGGCTCTCTTTCTGGCTCCTACCTGGTGCCTTCTTGCTGTGTCCTGACATGGTAGAAGGGGGTAGGGAGATCCCTGGAGCCACTTTTATAAGAACACTAATCTCATCGATGAGGGCTCCACCCGCATGGCTTAAGCACTTCCGAAAGTCCCATGTCCTAATAACATCACATTGGGTATTAGGATTTCAACATATGAATTTTGGGGGAAACAAACCTTCAGACCATAGCAGGATATGTGTTCCCTAATAACCCAAGAACAAAAGGAGAGTCCACCAATGCCAGAAACACTGTGGCAAAGCTAAACATACCAGAGCATTGAATTTTGCCATTCTACAGGCTGTGGGACTGTCACCACGTTATTTAAACTCTCCAACTCCCATTTTCCTCACCTGTAAAGTTAAGTGCGTGAATTAAATGAGATCATGCAAGGAAAGTACTCCTTTTATCCCCTGAGCTTATTACTATTATTGTTGTTGCTGTAATGAGACCAGATTTTTACATTCAGAAAACATAATTACTGCTGGTCGACTATTAATTACAACTGTTAAAACCATAATCTGCAGCGTGGATTCCAAATGAAGGTAAAATGAAAACAAATGTTTATTTTACATATGAGGTCATGAAGTGTGTTTGCTTTTAAAATTGTTTTTGATATGTCTTAAAGGTTTAGGAAATTAAAGATGATCATACATATTTGTTTATGAAATAATTTTCATCAAGTGGCAGTTTTGCAACCAAGGATGTATTTGGTTCACCTTGTTTTTCATAAAATTGGTCAATTTCTATTTTTAATATGCTGAAATAATTATTTCTCAATTTCTGCTGTTTGAGGAGGAACAACATTATTATCCTAATTTTACAGATGAAGCAACCCATATGCAGGTTACACAATAGGATGGATATTACATTCTAGGCTTAGTGGCAAAGCAAAAATGGGGTTGAGCTACTTTCTTCCCTGGATCTTGCAAGCTTCATGACTTTTCATGGTGGTGCTATAAAAGAGAATATCAGGCAGTTTGTACCAATGGGAACTAAGTTCTCGGTATTTAGCATCTCTTGTACCAACCAACCAAAACCTGAGTTGACTTCTACTACATTATCAAATCACTTTTATAAAATGGGTATATTGGACTTTCTCATCTATTAGTGCTTTAGCCAGTGCCTTCTAAATTGCAACAGCAAGATGGCAAAAGGAAATGTAAGTTGTCATGTGTTAAAAATCAATTAAAATCACATTTCATCCTTCAGATGCAGCAAATTCTCTGAGAGAATGAAACGTGATCTGAGTGGTATCAGTGACAGGGTTGTCATTCGCTGCTATTTTAATCAATTAAATGCATGATTCTTAAGGACTGCCAAGTTTATACTTTGCTATCTGATGTCCCCTTCTCTGACCTTTCTTCTCTTTTCTATATCTCATTTCTCAGACACCTGTTTCTTTCCTGCCTTAGTTCCCCTTGTCACAGAGGGAATATATCCCCAATTAATTTACACTTAGGTTACTTTAATATTTTTGTACCAATAAAAGACCAGGGAATGCTAGACTCAAAGAAGCAAATCTCTAACAAGGTGATTTGGGGCACTGTGGTACTTGAATGGGAAATATATTTTGCTATTGGCAGGGTCTTTAGCTCCACCACAGATCGTTTCCACTTTCTTTCTCTCTAAGCCCATCTCTGCTCTTACCTGTTTCCAGGTAGATATGTCTAACTGCGATTCTGTAGAAAAGTTAATTAGGTCAATACTCACAGTCTAATGAGGTTTGAGAACTTCCCATTAGCTACTATTTTAGGAGGATGACTGAAGTGTTAAGTCAGGCAGAGGAGAGAGTGATGAAATCTGCTGTGTAGAAATGGAGAAGGCTTGATGGAGGGTAGAAATGGTTGGAAGGCCATGCTTATCAGAGAGTAATAAGAAGAGAAGTGTGAAAGTGGGTGATGCATTTAGGGGTTGTTCAACGCCTGCTGTGTGGTGATCTGTGGGGAGATACCTAGGAATGATCAACTGAAACCAGATTGCGGAGGGGTTTGAATGCCATTCCAAACAGTTTGGACTTGAGCCTGTAGGCAATAGGGCTCTGCAGAATTTCTCAATCTGGGTCCGCATAGCTACCTAACTCCCCCACGAGAGGTAGTCAGCACCCCAGGATCGTAGAAAAATCATAGTATTTGGAATCAGAATTCTTGGGTCAAACCTCTTAAAAGCTTGGGCACATCACTGAAACACAGGACTGATGAACTAGTTCTCCTGCTTAAAAAAGTGTTGCGTGTTGGAGTTCAAGCTGGTCTGGTCCAGTTGAGTGTGACAGGTATGCTAGGACTGGGCTTGGAAATTTTCACTAGGGTGGGACCCAAGCAGAGCCCAGGTGCTGGAGAAAGGCTCTTTGGTTGGGAGTACGAGGTATTCTAGAAGATCTAGCAATGGATACAAACCCAAATGTCATCTATGCTGTAGAGCAATCTCAAAGTCAGTTATCTGCAGACACTTCTCAGCTTCCAAAGCTTGTCCTACGTGCCTTTATTATAATAGTCATTGTCTTATCCTACTATTAAATATATGAACATTGTATTTTTTAAATGTTCTTTTGGTTTGAGGTATGGAAACCACAGAGGGTAGCATTAAGGAGAAAAGGTGATTTAAAGTCTACTGGGGTGAAGAGAGATGGAGTCACGGACCCCAAGAGTTGGAAATGTACCTGAGCTCAGGTGGTGACTTGAAATAAGTAATAAACAGTCCTCAGAAATCCAGGTGGCTTTTTCCTTGTCAGATTCATTTTTCTTATTCTACAGACCAGCTTCTCTGCTTCCCTCTCCTCACTGAGACACATGGTGACTCAAAATTGACATGAGTTGCAATTCTAATCACCAACAGAGACAAACTAGCTGTCCCTGAATCTCAGTTTCAAATTCTCTGGAGATGTGCATCTGGGGGTTCAATTTTCATTTACTTATCTATTCCGTCCAATCCACTGTGTCCAGGGAAATGGAGTCACATGACCCGTGACTGTACAGGCCCACCCTGTGAGTGAGAACAGCTCTCAGGCAGGGACAGCCAGTGCCGGGGCTGGACAGACACTTCAAAGGATTTCTATGACACTGATGTTTTTGTCACTAGCACTTTGCATACTATTTTGCGCATACCTAATAAGCATCGATACATTTTTGGTATATAAATAAAATCACTCCTGGTTAATATCAGAATTCCTCCTAATAGTAATATTTGAAGAATTTTATACTTTCAAGAGATTTTTGTAATCAGCTCATGACATCATCCCAATAATCTTGTGAGTGACTAGATTTAGAAGTCTTTTTTGAGAGGAGGAAACTGAGACTCCAGGTCATCAATGTGGAATAGACCAGAGCTGAACAAGACTGCAGTCTGCACAACCAGATAGAAGGACACTCAAATAGTTCAGCTGATGGACCAAGGAGAGGATAATTAAGATTAGGAAAATGTGAACAAGCTCTAACTCGTTCGGAATCCTCAGTGTGTGTACACACATGGCTGTGTGTTTAGGGACAAGAATAACAATAGTACTAATATGTATTTGGTGTTTCATATGTACTAGACTCTGCACTAACCACTGACATGTCTTAACTCCTTTAATCTTCACAACACACTTCTGAAACTGGTGCTCATAATATTCCCATTGTACAGACCAGGAAGCTGAGGCATAAAGAGGTTAAGTGACTTAATCAGGGTAACTTAACATGCTAATAACTGGCATGGCTAAAAATCAAACCCAAGATTTTTGTTTTAACATTGCTTGAATGTATTATATATACATAGATATATAATAATAACCATTTCAATCACTGAATATGGTTTGGAAACCATACCAATATCTATGTCTTTGAACATGTGTTTTGATGCTAATCTATTTTACAGCACTCCTCTGCCCTTTATAAGAAATAATTTTATTGAAGTATAGTTGATTTACAAAGTTGTGTTAATTTCTGCTGTATAGCAAAGTGTTTCAGTTATACATATATATATTCTTTTTCATATTCTTTTCCACTGTGGTTTATCACAGGATATTGAATATAGTTGCCTCTGCTATACAGTAGGACCTTGTTTAACCATTTTACATGTGCTAGTTTTCGTCCGCTAATCCCAAACTCCCAATCCTTCCCTCCGCTCTCTCCTCCCCCTTGGCAACCGCAAGTCTGTTCTCTATGTCTGTGAGTCTATTTCTGTTTCAAACCTAAGTCTATTTGACACCAGAACTCAAATTTTAAAGTTATTTTATGTTGGTAAGGTATATATCCCTTACCCCAAATCTGTGCTATGACTGTTCTCATATTATTATTTTCTTTTTTCTTTCTTCCTTCCTTTCTTTCTTTCTTCCTTCCTTCTACACATCCTTCCTTCTATGAATCCTTCCTTCCTTCCTTCTTTCCTTCTATTCCATCCTTCCTTCCTTTCTTTCTTAATAAAGTCTATGTTTCTTTTTCAGCTGTGCCACACATTTTTCAGGATCTTAGTTCCGCAACCAGGGATTGAAACTGGGCCCTCAGAAGTGAAAGCGCAGAGTTCTAACCACTGGACCACCAGGGAATTCCTTCATATCATCATTTTCTAATGCAACCTAAGAAATTCTAGTTCATTCCGGATCAAGGTCAAATTAACTAGAGAAGGCTCTGTGCATACTGCAAAGCTTGTTATCATGTAAGTAATGGTCATAAACATGACAGTGTCTAAGATTTTGGAAAAGTTAAATTCTATAACAAGAGTGAATATTGTAATCAAATAATCAAAAATATTCCGATTTTCATTTAAAAGTAGATTGATGACCTCCTCCTCCTATCCATTTAGACTCAGGATGAGGATGCATGAATTTAGTTTCTGCTCATGACAAATTGGTCATGTTTGGACTATCCATTAATAAAAGTAGAAAGTTTATGATGGAGGCAGTTATCTAAATGATTGCAATTATCTTTGAGTAAAGTTTCTGTTTTATTTTGGTTAGTTTGTTTTCTTTAATGGAGATGGGAGCAATAGAACTTTCTGGGTAATTTATTGAACTTTTCATTTCATTTATGGATTACTGATTTAAAGTAATAAAATAAGTAATAAAATATATTTTGTGATTTTTAGGCACAATATTGGAAAAAAGATTTTTAAAAGCATGGTCATTTACACATACTCTGAGTTTGAAAATAATTTATGATCAAGTTGTAAAGTCGTAAAAATAGGCAAAATGTTGTTTTAAGAGGTGAATACTAATATTATTTATCAGTTGATTATGATTATCTGTTGAAAAAGAAAATATTAAATAGCCATCTTATAATGATAATTATACAAATGTTGCTGAAATCCAATCCTCAGGAGCTTCTGTGGAGTAAAGATAGTAGAGGTTAAAGTAAAATGCAAAAATTTAGAAGATATTTTGACATTTTCCCCAGGAAAGAAGATAATAAATTTAAAGTAGAAAACATATAAACAATGATAAAACAATAATTTGTTTGTCCTGATCACTTGTTGGCTTTTAGTAATTTTCAAGAGATTTATGAGTCTCTATCTTTGTACTTCAGCGACAAGTAGATTCATTATGATCATTAGTTTCCTGCGGCGTTGTTATATCAGGTATATTTTCATCAGGACTGCTGGTGAAATTATCAACCATAATATTAAGATTAGAATAAACAAGAGATTCTTTCCTTATCCAATCAATTCACATTTTCATTTCATTAAGTGTAAGATGGCAATGTTAGTAATTGCTATTTATACTATTACCAGTCTGTGTTAATAGTCTTAATTTATCAACATTTATTTTAACCTTTGCTATAAAGCCTTGCAAATAAAGCTGATCATTATTAATTTTTAGGTAAAAACAGAACTAATATTTTGTGCCTGAGTTCTTTTATCACAGTCTGTTCCTAGCAGAAGATTAAGTTCTTGAAATGCTTTTCTCTTGTGTGTCTTCTTTGCAAGTCCAACCTGTTTCTTACATATTTATATATGTATATAACTTTTAAACAAAAGCTCTGATAAAGTGTTGTGCTATATAATGAAGTATAATTCTGGAAGGAGCTTGGGCTTTGAGTATAGAAGACCTAGGTTTGAATACTGGCTCTGCTCATTACAAATCAAATAACTTTCGGTAATTTAACCTCTCTAAGCTTCACCTTGTTCATCTGTACAATGGAATAATGACACCTGTCTTGTAGGTGCTCAAAAAATGGCCACACTTGTTACGTAACCTACAATCTAAATACAGTGGCTAAAGGGAAAATGTACTTTAAAGATTTTTTTTTGCCATGTGTTTTTTTTAATTGAAGTACACTTGATATACAGTATTATATTAGTTTCAGGTGTACAACATAGTGAGTCAACATTTTTACGGATTATATGCTATTTAAAGTTATTACGAAATAATGGCTATGTATCCCTGTGCTGTACAATATATACTTATTGCTACCATGTGGTTTTCAGGTCAATTAGACATTTTATCTCTTCACGTGTGAATAATTCAGTGCAAAACAGGCTCTGATTTTTTGCAGAATTAGCATGATACTATCATCCTGCCACCCTGGTACGTTAGTCAAAAAGCATAAAATTGAAATATTAAGTTTTTGAAGACACAATTTTAATTATGGCTCTCCATTTTGTTTACACTTACCTATGAAAAATTAGAGGTGATTACATTTTCTTTAGTCCATTATTAGCACAGACTCAAATAGTGTCAAATATTTTATGGAGAGATAAATGAATACATAGGGATGTGGGTGGCAGAGTCTTAATGTAGTTACTGGATCCATCTGGTGAAATATTTCATCCAAACCTTCCTTGGATGCCATTAAGCTCCATGGGGAGAGGGGCTTTCTAGCCAAAATGATTAATTAGTGTCCTGTGAAGCCTAAAGCTGTTTTCCTGTTTCTCTGGGCTTCTTCCCATAATTTTACTGTGTCTTCTGATTGGTCAGTGGTTACTGTAAGTTGTACTTTATGAGTTAAGTACTAATGTTCATGAGATATGTGTCTCAGCTCAAAACCCTAAATGCCTTTACAAGGAACATCCCTTCAGTGAATCTCAGCTCCCTGTCCTTCTTTTCGGAAACGTCGAGGTTTTATTTTTTATTTATTTATTTTTTACATCTTTATTGGAGTATAATTGCTTTACAATGGTGTGTTAGTTTATGCTTTATAACAAAGTGAATCAGTTATACATATACTTATATCCCCATATCTCCTCCCTCTTGCGTCTCCCTCCCTCCCACCTTCCCTATCCCACCCCTCTAGGTGGTCACAAAGCACTGAGCTGATCTCCCTGTGCTATGCGGCTGCTTCCCACTAGCTATCTATTTTACGTTTGGTAGTGTATATATGTCCATGCTACTGTCTCCCTTTGTCACAGCTTACCCTTCCCCCTCCCCATGTCCTCAAGTCCATTCTCTAGTAGGTCTGTGTCTTTATTCCTGTCTTACCCCTAGGTTCTTCATGACATTTTTTTCCCTTAGATTCCATATATATGTGTTAGCATACAATCTAAGTGTCCATCATCAGATAAATGGATAAAGAAGATGTGGCACATATATACAATGGAATATTACTCAGCCATAAAAAGAAACGAAATTGAGTTTTTTGTAGTGAGGTGGATGGACCTAGAGTCTGTCATACAGAGTGAAGTAAGTCAGAAAGAGAAAGACGACGAGGTTTTAAATCGATCCTGCAGCCTGGCATTGGAATGTAGGCTAGGATATCAGACACAATAGTAGAGGCAAAAGATAATGTTAATTTCTAATCTTATTTTTTTTCCTTCACAACTATTTTGAATATAAATGTATGTTGAAGGCATTCAGAAGATTTTGAAGGTGTTTGTTCATTAAAAAAATATTTATTGAGAGTCTACTACGTGCCAGACCCCAGGCTGAGCTCTAAAAATGATATTGATTTTGTCCTTAAAGGTAATAAAGGTACACACACACACACACACACACACACAGAGCAAAATAAGGTATAGAGTTTTAGATATCATAACAGAGAAGCTGATAAAGTACTCTGTGAGTTCATGGACAAACAATGTACAACATTCAATGCCAGGCACATAGTAGGGTATTCAATAAAATTTAGTTCCTTTCCTTTCCTTTCACTAGTTGGAAGGATTACTTTGTGTGTATTGCAGGTGTGTGATTTTGTATGTGTGTATATATGTATATATACATATATATATATATATATATATAAGCAATGAAATACTTTATGAAAAAGTGGTCTCCTGGATTTAGTTATTAGAAGATTGTGGGTAAAATACATTCCAGGCAAAGGACACAGAGTATTTTAAGAAATTAGAGACAGGAAATTGAATGAGGGAAAAAATCTACTTGTTTAGTTTCTTGGAGCATAGGGTTTGTGATAGAGTGTTGTGAGGAATGAGGTTAGAGGAAAGTTTAAGGATTGTGACGGTGTTAAGGTGAATGTTCCCTGGATCACCTTATAATAGTGTCCATTCTGGCAATATTTGTAAGTCGGTATGTCTGAAAAAAAATAAGCTCCTATGTGAATTAATTCAGGGTTTATGTAATAAAAATTACTGGTTTCAAAATTTTGTTTGCCAAAAATTCAGGGTACCATATGACTGGTGAAAACCAATGAAACATGTAACAAGCTTGATGTCAACATTACTGGGCAATTACTTCTGAAATTTGGATGCTGTCTGGTGCACCAGTCAGGATAAGTTATATTATGCTTCAATAACAAACCCTAAATCTCTGTGGTTTACTCCACTATAGCTTCTTTCTCACTTATACAAAGTGTGCTGTCTTACAAGATTTGGCATAACATTTCAGAATGGTTTGACATTTTGACTCTTCCCTGTTTAAATATTCTCCCACAGTTTCCAGTCCAGTAGACTGGACAGTGAAACACCAGCAATTAATTGTTTCCCTCTGGACACAAGTCATGTGCCATTTCCACTTATGCAAATCCATTGTCTAAAGCAGGTCATTCGGTCCTGCCTATCTTTCCTTCATATTGTCTATTTCTGGAAAGTACAGATTTCATTCTGTTTATATTTTCCCCCAATGCCTGGCATTCAATAAATAGTTTTCATTTTATTTTTCTTTAAGCTCTTTTATTAAATAAATACTTCACTGTCAATGTAAGTATTAAAATAACACAAAGCTGAATAAAATGGAAAGTGAAAATGCCCCTTCTCAAAATGTTTCAGGAATAAATGAATGCAAGAGAAATTTTAAACTCTCTGGAATGGTGTACAAGATCTCTTACTATCTGAATCCAGTTTATCTTTTCAGACCATTTTCCAGCATTTACACACATAGATTATTTGCTATTAAACACATTCCCAAATACTTTCACACCACTGGGCCTTTTGCTTGCTATTTTCTTTCTTTTTTTTTCCTCTTTCTTTCTCCCTTCCTTCTTTTCTTTCTTTTTTCTTTCTTCCTTTCTTTCTTTCTTTTTTCTTTCTTTCTTTCTTTCTTTCTTTCTTTCTTTCTTTCTTTCTTTCTTTCTTTCTTTCTTTCTTTCTTTCTTTCTCTTTCTTTCTTTCTTTCTTTCTTTCTTTCTTTCTTTCTTTCTTTCTTTCTTTCTTTCTTTCTTTCTTTCTTTCTTTCCTTCCTTCCTTCCTTCTTTTTTTTAACATCTTTATTGGACTATAATTGCTTTACAACGTTGTGTTAGTTTCTGCTGTATAACAAAGTGAATCAGCTATATGTGTATATATACATCCCCATATCCCCTCCCTCTTGCATCTCCCTCCCACCATCCCTATCCCACCCCTCTAGGTGGTCACAAAGCACTGAGTTGATTTCCCTGTGCTATGTGCCTGCTTCCCACTACCTATCTATTTTACATTTGGTAGTGTATATATGTCAATGCTACTCTCTCACTTCATCCCAGCTTACCCTTCCCCCTCCCCGTGTCCTCAAGTCCATTGTCTACATCTGTGTCTTTATTCCTGTCCTGGCCCTAGGCTCATAAGAACCATTTTTTTTTTTTTCAGATTCCATATATATGTGTTAGCATACAGTATTTGTTTTTCTCTTTCTGGCTTACTTCACTCTGTATGACAGGCTCTAGGTCCATCCACCTCACTAAAAATAAGTCAATTTTGTTTCTTTTTATGGCTGAGCAATATTCTGTTGTATATATGTGCCACATCTTCTTTAACCATTCATCTGTCGATGGACACTTAGGTTGCTTCCATGTCCTGGCTACTGTAAATAGAGCTGCAATGAACACTGTGGTACATGACTATTTTAGAATTATGGTTTTCTCAGGGTATATGCCCAGTAGTGGGATTGCTGGGTCGTATGATAGTTCTATTTTTAGTTTTTTGAGGAACCTCCATACTGTTCTCCATAGTGACTGTATCAACTTACATTCCCACCAACAGTGCAAGAGGGTTCCCTTTTCTCCACACCCTCTCCAGCATTTATTGTTTGTAGATTTTTTTGCTGATGTCCATTCTGACCAGTGTGAAGTGATACCTCATTGTAGTTTTGATTTGCATTTCTTTCTTTCTTCCTCCTCCCCCCCCTTCTCTCCCTCTCCCTTTCTTTCTTTCTTTCTTTTTTCTTCCTTCCTTCCTTCCTTCCTTCCGGTCAAATACACATAACAGAAAATTTACTATCTTAACAATTTTTAAGTGTACAGCTTGCTATTTTCTTTGCCTGGAATTTTCATTCACTTTTCTACACTGGTTAAACTTCTTTTGTGAACCTTTAAGGACTCTTCCTGACATTCCTAATTCCCTCCATGCTCTTCTAACACCTTGTAGAGAATTGTCTTATCTGTCTCCTCTCTCAACGCATGGCTTCCTCAAAGGCAGGTAGGGTCTGATTCATTTGGAATACCCAGTGCCTGTCACAGGGACTGAGCAGAAGAAGTGCTCCATCAACTGTTCCTACCCTCTTTTATCTTTGATATTTGTCTGTTTACTTTATCCCATCAGCCTCCCTACATACTCAGTACTTGCCCTTTCTGCCTAAAGTCCTCACCTGATCTTCTAGACACAGTTTTAGCTTCTCCTCTGCCATGCCCTCAAATGTCTTGAAAGAATTGCCCACACTTGCTGTCCCTACTTCCTCACTTCTCATTCAGTTTTATTTATTCAATTTTTGATAGACTGCTACCTGGTTTATGCTTTCAGAACTTCACAGAAATGACCTAGAAGACCTGGCAATTGATCTAAATGCCAAACCCAATTGCAATGTTTCAGTTCTTATTCAATAACCCCTCTGATGTATTTTTTAAAATTGAATTAAAGTAATATTTGCACATGGTATAACAGTTTTCTACCCTCTTCCTCACACCCTCCCCCACCCTCATCTCAATTCCTTTTCCCAAAACAGGACTTACTTAAAAATTTTCAACAATTTCTTCCAGTGGTAATTTCTGCATCAGTGTACATGAGTAGACTGATATATCTTGTTGCATAATTAAAAATATAATCAGGACTTCCCTGGTGGTGCAGTGGTTAAATATCCGCCTGCCAATGCAGGGGACACGGGTTCGATACCTGGTTCGGGAAGATCCCACATGCCACGGAGCAACTAAGCCCGTGAGCCACAACCACTGAGCACACGTGCCACAACTACTGAAGCCCACGTGCCTAGAGCCAGTGCTCTGCAACAAGAAAAGCCACCACAGTGAGAAGCCAGTTCACTGTAATGAAGAGTAGCCCCTGCTCGCCGCAACTAGAGAAAGCCCGCGTGCAGCAACGAAGACCCAACACAGCCAAAAAGAAAGAAAGAAAGTTATCATTAAAAAAAAAGGAACACTTGTAATAAAGATGTTTGTAAGGAAAAAAAATTGTGTTATATACTGAATTGTGTACCCTAACCCAAACTGCCTGATGTTCTTATTAAAATATATATATATATATAATCAACTGAATTTCTCCATGACATATGGATATGTTCCATTTTCCAATTCCTCTTTATATTTCTATCAAAATAGTTATATGGCTACTTTGGGTTATATTACGACTTTTGTTTCTTTTGTTGTTACCTGTGTAAGTTGAAGTAATTTACTTACACTTTTACTTATTATTCCATTCACAACAGTTATTCCTTAATCCTACTTTGTAATATATTAGTATTCTCTTAGTTTCCCTTCTGCTTCCTAATCCCTGACATATATGCTTTTACTTTTACTATGACACATTGTGCACAATGGACATCTACGTATGTCTCCTTGTACACATGTGAGACTAGTTTTTCTTTGTTTGTTTGTATGAACAACCTCAACTTTAGTAGATATTGGTGGTTGGACCAGTTTTCACCTCCAACAGCAGGTTAAGAATTCTCATTTCTTATCCTCACCAATGCTAGGTATTACCAGATTTTTTTTTTTTAAGCAAGAGAAGGAAGGATTTATTACTTGCAGCAAGTAAGGACAACACCAGGGGTCTTTCCCAAAGCAGTGTCTCCCTGAACAGAAAAACTGGGGAAGTTTTAAGCTAAGGGTACATGCATATTCATCCATCAGACTTTAAATTTTTGCCAAAACATGTGTGTAATAGAATCTCACTGTCCCAATTAATTTTCTATTATTCTCAAATTTGTGGGCATCCTTTGTCAAGTTTTTCTCTTTTCCCATTATCTTTTACCTTGTATTTTTACATTAAAAATTTTTTTACCATCATTTTTAGTGGTTTGGGAAGAAGTTAAAATAAACATGAATGTTAAATCTGTCATGTCGCTTAATTTTATTTCATTGCATTGCAATGTCAGTTCTCAAGATGCACAGAACTCTGTTACCAAGGATTATGTGTCCATGATATAATCGCATCCACTTCATCCCTCTATTGGATCTACTCTGATCCCCCAAAATTGAGAAGTTTCATGTGTGTGCCTTGCTCTGCTGCTATATTCTCCTTTATAACTTGAAAGGTTAGATTTGATATTTTTCTAAAATTTTGCAGGTCAATATACCCATCAATCTTTAATTCTCCCTGAAATTTCGGGGGGAGGGAATCAAAAGCAGAAACCATCTTTACTTTCACAAAGATCACTAATCATCACGAATGACCTTTAAATCCACTGGCTTTTTCTTAGTTTCATCATTTCTGACCTCATTACAGAATTTGATAGTGTTTATTGTTTTATCCTTAACATTCTCTCAACTCTTGTCTTTTCTTTGACATACCGATCAATTTGTATATTTGTTACTTAATGTGTCGCGTCTGCTACATGTCAAGAGAGCATGCTGATTTAGATGAAACAATAGTATTTTTTTCTCTAATAGTCCAGTATCCTTTTGATTTATTGATATTTAAAGTGCATAGCGATAGAGCAAAACATTTTTCTGAGCTGTACATACAATTTGTATGTAGATTTCAGGCTTGGTATTCAGAGTGATTTCCTTAACTTTTTAACACTTGATTAAATGCCAGGATAAGTTGATTAAGGTCCAGTCTGAGGAAAACATTGCTGGCAAGTTATAAGACAAGAAGAAATAACATCCAAATGTAATGTGTTGAGTTTGTAAAAAAAATCCAGAACAAATAAAGAGAAACTTAAGCTTTATGTGAAATCTGGAAAGAATGAACAAATATGAACTATTTGCAAGTGTACCTAGTATTTTAGGACTTGACTGAGTTAAATAATAGCTTCACTGGGCTAAACTCAGCCTCAGTTTTGTTTTGTTTTTTTTTCGGTACGCGGGCCTCTCACCGCTGTGGCCTCTCCCACTGCGGAGCACAGGTTCCGGACGCGCAGGCCCAGAGGCCACGGCCCATGGCCCCAGCTGCTCCATGGCATGCGGGAGCCTCCTGGACTGGGGCACGAAGCCGCGTCCCTCGCATCGGCAGGCGGACTCCCAACCACTGCGCCACCAGGGAAGCCCTCAGTCTCAGTTTTAAATGATTCTTTTGGGAGTTTGGTAGTGAGAAAAGGGACTACTTATGGTATAGAAAACAGATTACTTGCACAGTAGCAAAGATCCTTCCAGACAGCATTCAAAACAAAGCAGAAGGAATTTGCCTTTTAGATGCACAAGTAACCACAATTTCTCCAGATGCCATTCTATGGATGCGTGAATTCACCACTGATACTACAGATTATAGCATTTTTGAGGGAAATGGAATTGATAAACAGTATGAAATTGAGACAAAAAATCCACGCCTTAAAGACTGAACCTAGAACAGTTGAAAACAGAGACTGAGTCAATTGCTGTGACAAAGTGGACTAGGGTAGGATTGTGGACTTAGAACAATGTGATTACAAAACAGGCAAAGTCAAGTAAAAAAGATTTATATGACACTTCCAAATGCCTCCTGGAAGTCCAGTAGAACTTTCTAGTCTTCTCTTCTACTCCTACCCTTTTATGCTTGCTTCATTGTTCCAACCAAACTAGGCAGTAAAACTTATAGCTTTACTATTGCTGTGAAGTTCTGAAAATTTCAGATCCCCCCTTGCTGTTAAATTTATTACCATATTAGTGTTTTCATATCTTTAGAAATTTGGATAATTGTAGTTTCATGTCTCTGTCGTTTTTCTGGATGATAATTTGTCTTTGTTTGCTAACTCTCCCTCTTGAATTTCAAGAATTAGTTACTTATTCATTATTATCATTGACATTTCCTGTGCTTTCATTTGTTTCTCTACCACTGACTGTTTCCTCAATTTCATTATTATCAAACAGCCCTTCTGTGATAGACTGCTGTTCCCCATCTTTATATTGATTAATTTCATTTTCACATGCATCATTCTGATTTCCAACATCTTCAGAGCTATCTTCAGAAGATGAGTCATTTGCAAAGACAGATTTTCATTAGTGGATTCGTCCTCAGAGTCAGATGTGATGGTCTGTTCGCAGGAATATTGTTTGCTCCTCTGTGTCTTTCATTATCTCTTGGAAAGGATGTGCCTGATGTACTTGCTTAGTCATTATCCAAGTAATTAAAATCAAATGTACTTATTTTGTAGATTAAACAAGAACATTCTTTATTATGATTGTTTGCAATTGAAGCTTCGGGGACACTTTAGGCTAGATATTACATTAAATATTATTTTCCATTTAAATTAAAACATTTAATCAGAAACTCTGAAAGGCAAGATATGTAAGCCAGTGCCTCCTATGTGAGGATCACGAAGATGCAGTTCTTCGTGTAATAGTATTTTGGGAAGTTAATACACAACCGAGTTTAAGAGATTATCAACACCGATTACAGATCCTAGTCACTAGTGTAGTTACTGTCTTGTGTGTTGTTGTGTGTAAGTTTTCAAATAGGTTATAAACTGTTTAGAACTAGGCTCCTTTAAAATTTTAATGATCCCCCCCCCCCGCTGGACATTTTTATAAGTAAGAACATTTTGGTTAATTAACTGATTAAAATTTCTATGTAAAAATGTGCAATCTGATAACTAACTTAGTATCGGAAGGAAACAAGAAGTTATTTTGTGTACCCCAAAGCTATGAAGTCTATGAAATCTAAGTGTGTATCTGTTTCTTGTGTTAGATGATCAGGGGAGTCTGGGAGCTCTGGAGATCATCCAAAAATGTAGTTCAGGAGAAGGAGAGTTTAAGGGTCTGGAGGAGAAAGCCTAAGGGGCCTGGCACTCCACAGGTAGCATGGAGAGGGTCTTGTCCTTATTGAAAGTGGGTTGGCAAATATCATAGCTGAAGAGTTTAAGAGCCAGAAGAAGGAAGAGGGAGGACTTCGCATATGCAGGTCCTGCTGAGCTGCTCTACTTGCCACGGCCATTGAGGCAGTGAACCCCCTTGACTGGGCATAAAGAAGGCTGGGCTATTAGGATTCTGGCTTCTTGAGGTGAATCAGGATAAGAGAGGACAAAAAGGGAGCTGAGAAAGTGTGAGATTGCACTGGAATCAGCATCAAAAGCAAACACTGCAGAGATGTATTTACCCCTCTCACATGGCAAGGGTTAGGCCAGGAGCTTTTCAGGTCTGCTAGGTCCATAGCAGGAAGGTAGAGTTGTTTCAGGGGAATGGCTGAGATGTACCACCCTGTGGAGTTGTAGTCTTGGGATAACTCAGAGCAAGCCCAGCCTTGAGCCTAAAGAAGAGAAGGGCAAACTGTGATTCTCAGCCTTCTATACCACGAATGCCAGAAGCCTCACATGCCTGGCAGCTGTGAGGAAGGAGGTTTCATCTAAGCTTTGAAAAATCTTTGTAGAGGGGGATATTGTCGATACATGAGGAATTAGCCCATCACTGGGTGTATCAAACTGGGTGTCTTTGTCAGTTAGGGCTGCTTGAACAAGAAGGCCATGGACTGGGTAGCTTAAACAACAAATATTTATTTCCCACAGACCTGAACCCTGGAAATCTGAGAGCAGGGAACCAGCATGATCAACTTCTGGTGAGGGCTCTCTTCCTGGCTTTCAGGCAACCACCTTCTTGCTATGTCCACACATGGCAGAGAGAGAGAATGAGTACGCTTTCTCTGTCTCTTCGTATAAGGTCAGTAGTCCCATCATGAGGGCCCGTCTCTAAGTACCATCTCATTGTGGATTAACGTTTCAGCATATGAATTTTGAGGGGACGTGAGCATTTGGTCCATAGCACTAGCTGATGGTGTCTTCTGACTGTGGTTTTGGAAGGAGTCGTTTAATGAAGAAAATTTTTTGTAGCTGAAGGGAAAACATACATACTCTCTTTTTTGTCCTGAGGCAGATAGATACTCAGTGGACCACATTTCTAGAGCCTGACTTGACCATACTGCCTCTGAAAGGTTGGGCCTGGTCCCCATACCACGGTGTGGGTGGATTCGGACAGTGCTGAGGTCTGGTGTTGACTCAAGTAACGGAAACCCATGTCAACTTGAGAGTAATGGGGCTTTGGAGGCCCTGTTTGATATTTTTGCCTGATTCTTGATTTATCTGTTGGATTTGTATCTACTCAGTAGAACATCTGAGGATATCTCTTGCTTTTTTTTGACTAATTTATTTTTCCAATTAATTTCTTTTTGTACTGTTTACTAGATTTATCCCCGCAGTCCTTCTGTGTGTGTGTACAGCATAATGTATGTTTAAAAATAAACTCTCAGTTAAAAAGTGCTATTTTTTAGGAGAACTATACTATGTAGGGTTTTGCATTAAGATTTTAAGGGATTCTCTTCAAACTACAACTCTACTGTGTGTACCACAGAGCCCAGACCATGTGGAGTTTACTTGGAGTTCTTTACTCTAATAAAAGATAAAAGCAAAACAAATCCATTTAGCTGTTACTGACATTGAGCATGATAATTTTCCCCTTCTTTAAACAAGTTAAATTTATTACAAGAATAATTTATGAGTGACCACTGTAGGGAAATGGATTGCCTTAGTGTGATTCCATTGCTAACTAATGAGAAAAATGAAGTTGACAAACAAAAGACTGTTCTAGTTCTGCATAGAAACTGCATTAAAATAAATAGAAGTCCAGAAACTTCCCAAAGAATATACACCACATAACCCAGACATCCACTTTAAAAAAAGCAGAAGCTGATATATTCCAAATGATCATAATTTGGGGACATAGAAATGAAAATGCAAGGAACATTGGAGAAATTAAAATCAGACACAGCTACAAATATTATTTCTTTACCCGATTTTCAATCATCTTAGTTTCTGATAAAATTTAGAACATATATCATGGTAAAATACTATCTCCCTATTCTTAAAATCACACAGAACTGATAGTGAAGCACTGGCTTAATCACCCATCCCTCCTCACCATCTATTTAAGGCTGTGTTCTTTGTTTCAAGGCCCTGTTGAAATAAAACAGAATGAAATTAGTGACCTTCATACTGACTTCCATAACCAGCTTCTGGCAACTGACCCAGCCATCAGTCTGTCAATAGCTTGTGCAGTTTCAGATTTCATCTGCAAAAAAATAAAAAATAAAAAAATCAGTTCCTTGCCATAAACATCATATTTCAATTGTTTCTTTTAAAAAAGCTAATTACATTTACACATGTTACATACTAATAGAGACTTATTTTGTTGGTAAGCTTTCTGCAGAAGTGGAGCTTTATTGGAAATGTTTTATTTGAGGCATATGGAGAAAGCTGCATTAGTGAAGCAAAATATTTATAATTTTTCCCTGTTTGGTTTAGATTTGTCAATCTTTTCCCTTCTTTACGTAAAACAAAATCTTGCGTACAAACTGTTTAAAAGTTGAACTAGTGGCATTCCAAATGGAGTAAGATAAAGGGAACTGTAGTTAAATTTAGAAAGGAAAATGTAGGTAAAGGAGAAAAATGCTGCCAGCTAAGATTTGGATGTCCGGGAAGAGCTTCAAGGTCTTAAAAGATGAGGAATTGCTAGTTCCTGTGAGTAAAAACAGAGAGAAGAAGGGCACACAGCGCAGTCTTTATCTTTTAATTTTTGTCCTAAATTTAAACTAGTTTGTTTAGTATCGTATTTCATCTTTTCTTTTCATCTTGATGCTCTCATCTTTTCATTGAGTTCTTAAAAAAAAAAATCCCATCTTTCTGTCTTTCCTTCTTTCATGTATTTATTTTCCTGCCTGGCTTCAAGAATGGCACATTGAAAATTTTGGCCTTTTTAAAGATATCCTCAGTTGTTTTTGTAGAATACTTGTAGAAATTCTTGACATTCTGTCCCATGTAAGTCTTCCACAGAAGCAGAAGCTATTTAGTTTCAGCTGTACCAACAAATAATGCCTCCTTTTTGGTAGTGGATTTTCTATTAGCGAATTCCTCAGGGTGTGACACATTTCCTCAAAGTCAGATTTCCTGAAGTCACAAACATTTTATTATTTCCTTTATTGTTTCATGACTTTGCCTTTCAACCCCTGTAATATTTATGATTCCTGGATCCTAGATGTTTCCTTACCGTGACCTTAAAATTGCTTCTCATCCAGGTTAATATTCTTGTGTTTGGTCTAGAATGGCCTCACATTGCTATGGTCCTGTGCCCTTTGAAGATCCGTTACATCAGGGTTAGAATTTTAGTCTTAAGGAAAAATTCATCTCCAGGATTATTTCTAATATTTCATACTTTTTGTTTGTTTGTTTGTTTTTGCGGTATGTGGGCCTCTCAGTGTTGTGGCCTCTCCTGTTGTGGAGCACAGGCTCCGGATGCACAGTTCTCAGCGGCCATGGCTCACGGGCCCAGCCTCTCCGCAGCATGTGGGATCTTCCCGGACCGGGGCATGAACCCGTGTCCCCTGCATCGGCAGGCGGACTCTCAACCACTGCACCACCAGGGAAGCCCTCATACTTTTTAATACAATGCTCGGGGGATTTCTTGAGCCTTACTAGGTTTGATGTAAAGGAAATACTGTGTTTGAGCCTGTCCAACATGATAGGAGGAACAGCTGAACATGTGGTTTTCAAAAACCAGTCACTAGTGTGTTTTTGAGGGAGTTTCTTCTGTATTTTGGACAAGCTAATGAAATTACTATTTTGAGAGGCATGGTGAAGATAGGAAGAGATTGCTTGTATTTATTTTCTAGACTTCTACAATCTGTTTCCTGTATACACTGGTCTTATTTTTTTCCCAATCTTCTCTCAAAGTTGGAACAATCTGTCATTTAAAATACGCTACCCAGAGAAAGGGTTGTCTTAGGATATTTTACATATTTTCTCCTGAAGTTGATACTTTCAAGAATATTTTTTTCCATACACTCATCCTCCTGTTATTCCTTTCAGGTAAGAACAGACTCCTTAGTCTATTTTGAAATACCCTCTTGGGCTCTTTTCCCCCTAAAATGAACAAATCCAGAAAGCTATGAAACCAAAGATCTTATTGAGGAGCAGTGTGGTGAGAAGGAGCTTCTGGATTTGGAGTTTGATAGCCTTGGTTCAGATATCAACTCAAGCCTGGTGCATTAGGGCAACTTGCTAAACTTTGTGGAGCCTCAGTTTATTCATCCATTAAATGGGGTAACAATATGCATTGCGAGGATTAAATAGCATGTAATGTATGCAAAGCTCTTTGTAGACTTCAGTGAATGGTCACTGATACTAGCAGTAAAAACATTGTGTTTTATTTAAGTCTTATTAGATGGTGCCTTTTGGGATTCACATTCTTGATTATTTCACAAGTGCGCCCCTCCTACCGTCTCGCTGGGTTTCTTTTATGTCTTTGGATGTAGAATATATTGTTCTTGGTAGGCTCCAGTCTTTTTTATGGATGGTTGTTCAGCAGTTAGCTGTGATTTTGGTGTTCTCATGTGAGGAGGGGAGCTCAAGGTCCTTCTCCTTCCCCATCTTGTCTCCAGTCTCCTGGGATTCACGTTCTTGGAGCATTAACAAACAAACAGAAAACAAAAAGTGTCTCCCGCATTTCTCACTTCCCAGTCTCTTTTCCTTATGACATGAATATCACTGAGCAGGAATGGAAACCAGAGTGTTTTCTGCCACATTTATGTAGTTCATGATGCTGCCTGGCTGGGTTACTCTACTATAACTTGGAGGGAGTTGAAATCTCGGTGACTCATAGGCTGTCTGATGATTGTGCAGAGCAAATTGAATTGGCCTAGGGAATCGCAACCTACTTCTCAAATAAATCTCCACAGGACTAAAGCTACATGGTGCAGTTGAACAGTCATGTTCTTTGGAGCCAGCAATATCTGGGTTCCCATGCTTGTTCTGCCATCAAGGCTGTGGTGTCTTGGGCAGTTTGCCTCATTCTCCCCCAGCCTCCCTTTCCTTGTCCGCAAATGGTGCTAATGGTATTTCCTATTCAGATTGCCAGGTGTATGGAATTGGGTATGTGAAGCATCCAGAGGAGGTTGCAAACATAAAGTGGCCTCCAAAAAACATGAAAAAAACCCTTGGGTTTGAGTTTTAACGTTAATTTTGCCACAACTTCCTTAGATGAATATGACAGACTACTTAACCTTGATCTCTAAACTGATATGTTGGAATTAAACATTTTAAAAAGAATTACCATTTTCTTTTTTTATGTTTCCCCAAACGTATCAGGGGTGTAGAGAAGTTAAGTGAAATTCCTGAATATTTTTTCACAAACTGGCTTTTGGTGCCACTTTCAGAGAAAGAGGAAGGAGTTGGAAGCAGGATACACTCTACCATTTGGTTACTTATTTTGTTCTTTGGATGTGTGAGGAATGTGGGGCAATTGCTGGGTCTTTATTTGGGCTCCTTGAAAGGTAGGACTGGATAACAATTTCTTTCTCTTAAAGTTTTTTTTTTTTCCAAAATCTAGAAACAATTCAAACTTAAAACAGATATTCCTGACTGTTACAGGCTGAAGTGCATTCTGAGAGTTAAGTGAAGTGTTTCAGAGTTTCTGAAAACATGCTAACGCTCCAGTCGGACAGCAGATGGCAACTGGCCTTTTAGGGGTTGCACACCAAATTGGGTTAAAAAGCTATTCAAAGGAAAGAAAGTTTAAGATGTGTGTTCTACAAAAGAAACCTGAAGCTTTTCTATCATTTAGAGTGTTTGTTGTGTTTAACTTTCTTTCCCTTTTTGAGACTGAAAGGTGCAATTCCAGATTAATTTGCCACTTCTTTAATTGTATGGGGAGTTTCTGTATCACAAGGCTCCACGAAATAATGAGCAGATAAGAAAGGCCTAACGGTGGCACCTGCATAGAAGTCCATGAGACATTTATCTGCACAAAAAGTCTCTTATTTCTAAGGAGTAGTAGAGACAAATAAAAAAATACACTCAGTTGAATGACAAAGGAAATAGTGGTGCCCCCTGAAGGTCTGAGCTGGGTTTCCCCGGCCTGAAGGCTGTGACAGGGCTTGCTAAATGGCAGACAGTGGCTGCGCTTCTGCTGTCACGGTTTCAGCAATTGTCACTGTCAAAATGTAGCGCATTCATTATTCAGGTACAAAACTATAATTAAGAACATTGGCCAAGAAAGGAGGAGGGGAATTGGACGGTTCAGGGAGCTGGAAGTAGGATAAAGAGCAGTTCTCCTCTAGGTCACTAGTTCAAACTTGGCCCATCTTGGTAATGACTGATAGTCATTAATAGATGATGGCTGTTTGATGGCCTATATGAGTAGGTGCCCATATCAGAAAAGTCACCATTGTAATTGGCATTAATTGGCACTTCTGTTGGCAGCGTCAGCCGAGAGGCTGAAGATTGAATGGGCTATAGCGAGTGAATTAGCCTCTCATCCTGAGACGTGGGCCTCCCAGGGCCTAGATGAAGCACCGTCGCAGGGCATTGTGGGAAAGCTGCTGCCGTCCCGCTCCTCGGGCTCTGCAAACAGACGGCATCCGTGCACAGTGCTCACTGTTTGGCACCTTGCTTGATGAGCACTGAAGCTACTTAAAATTCAGCTGCGCCAAAATGAACAATGGGCCTCCGAAAAGCAAAGGGTCCCAAGTGTGAGATAAGGAGGGGTATCTCTGGGGCACCATCCTTCTCTGGTTTGTTTCTTGTGAAAGCAGTTGGTCAGAGAGCTGGGCAGCTTCCGATGTGATCTGCAGCCATGACTGATTGTAACCTGGGCTTAAAAAATAATATCCTGTGTTTGGAAATGAAAAAGCAAAAGGCTGTCTTAACGGCCTGCGGTAAAACACTGTTGAACAAGCACCATGTTGACTTTTGATAGGTGAAAATTAAAGGTCCACTGTAATCATTTTTTGCTCTTCATTGATTTAAGGACCCAGTTGAATAATAATTTAGACTCAACTTTTCATCTCTGCGTGGATTCATGATTTGTAAGCTCTTTCTGGCAGCTATCTCTGTAATACCAATGAAATGTCTTTTTATTCATTTTACTTTTTGGCTCAACTCCCTCATAATTAGCTTTTATGTCAAAGGAACAAGTATTAAGTCTAAATTTCTGTGGATATCAACTCCTAAAGGACGTTTCACAGCAGTAGTAGCAGTCACTATTTCTTTAGGATTTTTCATTTATCTTATATTTATGCTGAAGTAGGGTATTTGGGCAGTGTGTTTTCTAAAAAAATTAAACATCAGAAGGATGTTTGTTCTTTAAATTGTTATTGTTTTCAGGTTTCAAAATGGCAGATTGCTAAAAGTACAGTTAACAAAAAGCAAAATAGAGGAATGTTTAAAGAATAGCAAAAAGGGTAATGGTTTTGTTTGAATTATTATTTATTTACATTAGAAGAAAAGTTATTCCTCTGGTCTTAACTTATCTGCAAAATCAGAGCACTTCTTCCTAAATAGGAAAAGTTGTGTCTTAAAGTATTTATACTTTTTATTCAGATAAATTTTATACAATTTCCTTTTTTGAGGTGGTTTGGACTTATAAATTAAACTAAACATCTTATTTCCTCGTTAGTTTTTACTTTAAAATTTCTGCTTCAAAATCTTGTAATTTTCTGGGTTTTTAAACATTGTAAAATAAATGTGGAAGTTTTACTATAGGTGGCGCTCTTGCATACATCTTGTTTTTAGAAACATCCCTCTAAGTAGAGTTTGGCAGACAAGTTTAATGGAAGCTGCTTAATAGTATACATTATATATCATAAATTCTATTTAATGATTCTGCTCAGATAAAGAGCCATGAGCCCATTCTTCAATGACTGATATGCTTGTTTCATCCAAATTACCACCATTTGGTATATTATGACTTTTATTAGCAATCCAAGAATTTTAACAAGTAGATCGCAGCTTAACCACACTAAAGTGTGAGAGAAATTTGGATTTTTCCGTTTTCTCCCCAGCTGCAAAGATAGCACCCTTTATGTTTCCCATGTTCAAAATAAAAATTTCAAGGCGTGATTAAAGGAAGGTGGACAGTGTACTAAAAGAGAAAATTCACTCTCTTGGTTGAAAGCTGATAGATGAACAGTTCTCACAGCAACCCAAGTAAGGGCGTGTTTACAAATCAAAATGTTACCCAAATAATGAATTTGACAAAATTCTTTATGTGAAGAAACATTACCCATTATACATATTACCATTTATTTCAGGTGAAGGAAAGATACCATGGAAATTTTAATTTGGGGGAAAGAGACAGACTAGATTAAGAAAGGCGAGGATCTGTATGTGTACTTGAGAGTGGTGACAGGAGGACAATAAAAGAAAAGAGAGGAGATAAGGGAACAGAGAGAGGAGAAAGACTTTTTCCTAAGGAGCAAGTTGATTGGCTGTCACTAGGATAGCAGGGTCTTTCCTCCTGCCCTGGGGGAACTCCAGGGATATAGGTGTTCTTCCCAGAGGGGCCTCGTAATCTGGTTCACATCTAGTTTCAAGGGATGATATTTTGCTAATTGGTTAAATCTGTACTGTGGTTAAGCCACACACAAATATTCTGCTTACCAAGTACCTCAAAGAAGATGTTGAGGAAATTACATTGCTCCCGTTCTGTAAATCTCTTTCTGCTATTTTGGAAAATTTGGGGATAAATGAATTTGCCTCTGATCCAAACATATATCACCTTAGTGCACTAAGAATGAACAAAAACCTCTTTCTGTTTGACGTTTCATATTCAGAGAGAGCTCCTTGATTTTTTTCTCAAGCCTTTACATAAGAAGTTAAAAATAACCTTCCTTGATGATTTAGTGGCATGAACTGAGATTAGAACTTCAAAGACATTTGCACACAAGATGCACTTATTGTTCTTGTGGTCCCTTTAAATGTTCTAAAATGTCATGATAAAAATGTCATTGCCATTTATTTACTTCTTCTTGTTCTATATTTGTTTTTATGGAATGCAAATCTTCATTGTACCACTTTTAAGACCTTCACATTTCCCCTTAAAATAACAATTTATATTTACAAGAAACCAAACTTTCTCTGTCAGAGGTAAGGTCATGGTTTATCAATCATAATTCCATACATGATCTTTTAAAAAACAAAATTAGCAGTTTGATGCTAAATCTTGAGCACAGCAGAAAATGCTTATTTAATAGTCAATGAGATATATCTAACACAGCAAAATTTCTGAAGTAGTTTTCTTTTTTAATGGGTAAGTAGATTAACATTGCATTGTCCCCCCCCCTTTGTTGTTTATAAGAACAAACTAGGAATGATAGGGAGTTTCCAAAAAACAGCACTTTCATTATCTCCATCTTTCCCTTAATGTCAGTATTTTAGCAATGATGCTGTTCACATCGGCAATTTGGTAAGATGGCCCCTATGTTATGTTAGCTAGGAAAGTTCATTCATCGGCAAACTTTATCAAAAGCCTAGGTGTTAGGCAGTGTTTTAAGTGCTTTAAATATATGAATTAATTTAATCTTCCCCCAGACTCCGAGACGTAGGTGTTATCAGGCTCATGTTACAAATGGAAAGCTGAGACACAGAGAGCTTTAATAACCAGGGTGAGTGAGGTTCCATAGCTAATGACTGACACTTCCGGAACTGACGGCCACCACCTGACTGTAGAGGGTACACGCTCACCGGCCCCCCCCACCCCCAGGTGGCTTCTCAGGTGCTACCAAACTTTGGGGGAACACTGGCCACAGTTTTACCCAAGAGCATATGTTTGGAGGTGAGCCTACTTCTATGACTGGGGGCTCCCAGGTATTCTCTTTGTTTTCTGGGTATCTGGCCATAATAGGTCTTTAACTAGGACTTGAGGTTCAGAGCTAAACAGAAACAAAGGGAGTTTCAAGTGATTATGAAATGACTTTGCAGGGTACCTGGAGCTAAGACAAGGGATTTGGAACCCCAGCTTTATGTTCATGTGGGATTGTATGTGTTTCAGGGCAGTTTTACGTGCATTTTCTCACTTGTGGGAGAACTTCAGCCCACTTTCATAAGCAGAAGGGAGTGAAGGTAAGACAGGGAAGTGTGAACTGAAGAAGTTATTTTCTGCTTTGAATCCGTTGAACTACTAGGATGGAGACAGAAATAAGGATCCCAGCAGGAGTTGAGGCTGGGGAAAAAATGCCTTGTGCCCCTTCATCAGTATTGCTACATCACTTGCTTTGATCACTGAAGAATTCTCAGAACGCCAGATACACAGAGAGTCAAATAAAAACAGAAAATACAAAACAATCTCCAAAAAAAAATGTTTGGAGATTTTCTCCATGGGGTTCTTGTGTTTCTGCACTTTTTGCAGGTGGAGGCACTCACTGCTTTTGTTCTGGACTATCTTTCCAGGCATGTTTATATAGTGAACAACCTTGGAAGATAGGGATAGTCTCCCTCTGTTGCAAAGGGCAGGCATGCTTACTGTCCATTACAATAAACAATCCAGGAAACCAAAGTTCAGGGTTTCTCTCCTCTAAGGCAACCTCCTGCATGTGTAGGTGTCACCTGACCCTCTTTGCATTGTCCCGTGGGAACTGGGGCTTGGGAAATCCAAGTAAAAATAATGATACTCTAGCTATTGCTATTAACATCCTTTTTTTCTGATCTAGCAGTATTGTGTCCTCTGCCAGCACCCGTGAAACTATGGCAGGCCAACTTGGTAGCTTGCAAATAGGGCAATATTTTAGGTACTTTATAGTTCTTGAGAAATACATACTATTATTGAAAGATGCTTGGATTATTTCCTGGATGATAATCTCCTTTCATTCATGGGTTTAATTGAATTTAGCTATCACTTTTATCTATTCATATAGATTACACAATTTATTCTTTGAAAAGTTTCCAGGCAAATTTAATGATTTCTTCCTCAGTCTACCTTCTTCCTTTTCCTAGATACATTCTTTAACACTCTCTTACTTTAGCAGATTCACATTTTGGTATTCATATCCAAGAAGAAAAACTATGCCTAGGACTGTGTCAAAGAGAACTGAGAAAATCACCTGGAAGATTGTATTGGCAACAATTTGGAAGTCATTGTTTGAAATCATTACATCTCTGTAAGATGATCAAACTCCATTTTTCCCCCGCCACGAGAACAGAATATTTTATTCATCAGAGACCTTCCATTTAGTTTAGTAGCAAAGTGGTTTAACAGAGTTCTTGATTAGTATTAGGACACCTAACTTCTAGTCTTTACTTGGTCAAGAGAGCTGTGTCAGCAAAGTGTCTCGTCTCTTTTATAAAGAAATGGGAATAATAAACCTTGCCACCTGCCTGCCTCACAGCAATGTTGAGAATACTAAAGAGAGTCTCTTGAGAGATCTTGAAATCTGCAGGAGTATGCTATATAAATACACAGCACCAAATCATATCATTTTAGATAGCTCATGGAAAGCACTCAGGCTAATCCCCTCATTTTATAGGTGAAGAAAATGAGGTCCAGAAAGGTGAACTGGCTAGTCTAAGGTCATATACTTGGTTAGTGTGTAACAAAGTACAGGAAGCTCAGTCACCCTGTTTTCAGTTTTTAAAAAAGCTGCTTAGTAGTAGGAAAAAAGACGAATAACCCCAGAGACTTCCAGATATCCAGTGATGTTATTCCCTTAGTGACTTGACATAAGGCAGGTTGCTCCCCAGAGGCAAGTCAATTTGGTAATTACAGTTCATCAAGGATTTTACTTGCATCAAATGAATATTTGACTTTTGGCAGTTGTACCAACTCTACCTGGGTGAACAATATTCTTGAAGATACCCTTGGAATGGCTGATACCTCAGTTAAGTGTGAAAAGAACTGATGAACTCTTTCAGGTAACTCGGGCTCAATATGAAGCATATACATGTGAATATGCTGTCATATCCAGACTCCCATATTTTCTCTTCAGTAGTTTACTTGGTGTGATTGGTTTTCTCCAACTGCTTTGAATGTTTACTAGTGAACACTTTGCCAATGAGCTTCAGCACCTTCCCTGGGCTCTGTGATGCCAAGAGCTGTCACACAGCCAAGACTCACTAGAAACTGTTTAGCCATATCCAGGTACAAATATTGGGGCCCAAACCTGCATCGCTTATTATGCTGATGCTCTAATTAGGTACTAATTAAGTATTGTGGCTGGAAACTTCCTCTTTCTGTGGTATGGAAGCCTCGTTTGAAGCAAATGTTATTTGAACCAAAACAAGCAAATATGTTAAGTCATCAGGAATTTCCAGGTGTCTTACACTCTTAAGAGATCTTTATTCAATATGCAGTATACTCAGGTTTCCAAAAGTTTGTTCACATACCATTTGGAAATGTGTCTTTATTCTGGGCTTGGTCCATTCAGGACACCAGAATTTTAATCTTCATTTGTCTTTTAATTTTTGAAATTAAAGTTTAAACTAAATTGAAGGATTTTTGAAAAAGATCATAGGATTTGTTGAGACTGGCTGAAACCATATTCTGAAAAATAGCATGTGTTTTACTGAATGTACGATATACACTAAAGGAAATATTGCGAGTTCTGATATCTATTTCCAGTCCTTCTGCTAGAAAGAACAGATATGACTCTTAACCCTTAACTGGCATGGTAAGGGGATTAGTCTCTGTTCTGCTCCACCTCGGAATCCCTTCAGAGATCCCACATGGCTCTTGCCTTAGACCGTCTGCCTCAGGTCACCGATTCCTGTTCCACTAGCATCTTTTGCAGTTGCTCTAAAAGCCCCAGCTGCCTGACTTATCAGTGACTGGGCTGTCCGTGTGACACTGCCATGCTGTCTTTGCAACTTGAATGTCTTTGTTCTGTTCCTTGTGTTCACCGTCTTCCATGACTAGCAATGCACTTGGTGTGAGAGGAACAATTTAAATAGAATTTGGTAAGAGCACCAATGGACCTCCTCCCCTCTCCTTCCCCCAACCCTCCTTTGCATAGTTCCATGATGTTACTAGTGAGACACCATTCATCATTGTCGGGAACCTGTGGCTCAAAGCCATTATGTGTTTCCTCACTTCGGTTCCAGTATCATCAGATAGATATATATGTGCTGTTTCTTCAACAGGACACATAGGCAATAGTCTCCCACCCCTAAGGTGTTCCTGCCTTAATTTGGACTAAATAACTCTTACTAATAATGATATTAACAATTCACATTTATTGAACACTTACAGTGTGCTAAGACATCATTTTAAATGATTTAAATGTTTTAACTTATTTAATTCTCAGAACATAGAAAATAGATACTCATCTAAGTTCTTGATATTCTGTGTTTCAGGCAGAAAGAGGGGGTGAAATACACAAAAATATATTTTAGGCTAAAGTATGATGATTCTATTGTGTGTCCTGTGTTAGAGTGGAAGTGATCCGCAAAATGTTTTGTGTTGAAATCAGGTATCAATTGTGATAATTACACAGGGGCCCTCGTACTTAAGGAAGCTTGTTTGAGATAAGAGAAAGAAACCCTTTCCAAATATTTCTACAGAGTCTGAACAGATAACTTTTTAAAATGTCAGTAACAAATGTGATATTTATTGGCATGATCAAATAAGACTGTATTGGAATACTTTGTGATTGTGATTGAATAGGTTTACACTGTTGTATAATTGTTAAAACAAAAATGCAGTATCAGTAAGTTGTAGGTGGGTGCTTATTCGGAAGAACTGAGGGAACTGAGTAGTTCCTGTATTAGAATTTCTAAGGTATGAAAGAACAATTTTTTAGGCAATGGTATTAAGTAAAAGACTCCTTTCAAATGAAAAAATGCTATAAAAAGGATACCAGTTTGTGGTTTGACTTTCAACATTATGTACGTTATTTCTTAAAAAAATCATACAGAAAATGAAAATTTTACGTGGCCAAACAGATACATACATCCATTCCCTTTATCATTTCCATTTGTTGTGATATTTTAAAAAGTGTGTCCTGTTTTAAAATTACAGCTCATCATAGTTTTCTTCTAACAACTTGTAGGCTTATTTTAGGACTGACAATGGATTAATCTTCAAAATATACAAACAGCTCATATAGCTCAATAAAAAAAAATAATAAAAAAATTTAAAAAATGAGCAGAAGATCTAAGTAGACATTTCTCCAAAGAAGACATGTGGGTGGCCAAAAGGCACATGAAAAGATGCTCAATATCACAAATTATTATAGAAATGCAAATCAAAACTACGAGATGTCACCTCGCACTGATCAGAGTGGCCATCATCAAAAAGTCTACAAATAACAAATGCTAGAGAGGGTGTGGAGAGAAAGGAACCCTCCTACACTGTTGGTGGGAATGTAAATTGATGCAGCCACTATGGAGAACAGTCTGGAGGTTCCTTAAAAAACTAAAAATAGAGCTACCATAATGATCCTGTAATCCCACTCCTGGGCATATATGCAGAGAAAACCATAATTTGAAAAGACATATGCACCCCAATGTTCATAGCAGCACTATTTACAATAGTTAAGACATGGAAGCAACCTAAATGTCTATCAAAAGATGAATGGATAAAGAAGATGTGGTATAATACATATATACAATGGAGTATTATTCAGTCAAATATTTGATTTATTTGGAATCTGTTATAGTGTAAAGACTGAGGCCATTATCTAGCTTTATTAGTATTATTTTTTTTACAAACACTGACAATTTTCCCTAGTAGTATACATTGAATAGTTCAGATTTGGTTCGAAATGACCTGTTTATCTTATGATAAATTGCTGTGTACTTCCTGGATATGTATTCTGTTTCACTGATCTCATTACATATTCTTGTGCCGCATTGTTCTAATCATTATAGCTATATAATACATTCCTATATCTTTTTTTTTTTTTTTTTTTTTTTTTGCGGTACGCGGGCCTCTCACTGCTGTGGCCTCTCCCATTGCGGAGCACAGGCTCCGAACGCGCAGGCTCAGCGGCCATGGCTCACAGGCCCAGCCGCTCTGCGGCATGTGGGATCTTCCCGGACCGGGGCACGAACCCGCGTCCGCTGCATCGACAGGCGGACTCTCAACTACTGCGCCACCAGGGAAGCCCTCCCATATCTTTTACTGCACTTTCCTTCTCCTCCTTCTCTTCCTGGTCCTCCTCCTTCCTTTTCAAATTGTCCTAAATATTCTTGAATACTTATTATTTAGATAACCTTCAGAGTCATTAAAAAAAATCCTCTGGGATTTAAAAGGGGGATCACTAAATTCATGCAATCATTTAGGGAGAACTAGCCTTATTACAACATTGAATCTTCATATCTAAGACAAGGTTTATCTTTCCATTTATTCAAGTCTTGTCTTTCCATACAATTGTATAGTTTTCTTATTATCAGACCTACATATTTCTTTATCTATATAGTTTTGGGAATAAAAACATTTAAAATTATATACTAGGTTAATATATAACATGTTAGATATTTAAATTACTTGTGAATGGGATCTCATTTTTTACAAATTTTTTTAAAAATATTTTTTATTTGGCTAGAAGGTTTACCAGAGGGAGAAGATAGTCATATTTCACAAAATGATTACAAAAGAATGTTTTAAGTGTTAATCAATGGTGGACTAGGTACATTTTGCTAACATGTACTAATGAATACAATATGGCAATGAAAATGATGATATAGATCCACATTTACTGAGATAAAAAGCATGACCACAGCATATTGTTGAGTGAAACACATATTAAGGAATACCATTGGCATGATATAATTAATGAAACACCATATGTACATAATTCATATGTGTATATATGTTTGGAGGGAGGCCTAACATAATTATTTTCCAAAGTATTAATAGAGATTATTTCTGAGTGGCAGGTTTTTGGATGATTTTTTTCTTCTTTTGCACATTATTTTTCAGTAGAATACACCATGTTTTACTAAAACAGTGATGTAGTAAAACACAAATAGAAAACATTAGAAATTTTATAAGGATTAAAAAGAAACACATAAAATTAAGACTTAGTGTCATTTTTTCTCTTCCAAAGACATTCTTATGGATTTGATACAATGTTTATGGGTAGCCTTGAAAATAGTTTAAAATTTTATTAGGTCTACTAAAATCTATTCAGCCTGCAAAACTGTTAGTAATTCTGTTTATTTAAGCTGTACCAATCACATTGGCAGTGACACCCGCAAAAACATCTTCAAATCTGAAGGACAGGATGACTTGTACTAATTCTATTGCTGTGCAATCATGTGTACATCCTTGAGTTATTAATAGCACTCTGCTTCACTCCAACTGAAAACTAAATCATCTAATACTGTATTGGTTATTTTTAAAATTCCATGTGAAACTTTAAAGTTGTGATCATTTAAATAAAAAATTTTTAAATAAAAGAGGTAAATTATAATGGCAAATTATTTTTTCTACTTTCACATTTTGTTTTTATAATTCGAGTGGTATCCCTGACAACTAAAAGAAGGAATTAAGTTGAGCTAAGCCCTGCGCCATATATTTAATATCATTTTTATAGTTTATAATGACTTTGTGAATTGATAAGAGAGTTAGTTATAAAATTGCTAAATTTCCTTATTGACATTATATCATCATCATTCTTATCACCACTAGAACACTGGTTATTACATTCTTACTATGTGTCAACCTCATGCTTTACTTGCATAATCTCATTTCCCACTATTTCTGAAGTAGAGATTGCTGTTAAACTATAATAGAGATGGGGATTGTGAGGCTCAGAGATGCCAAGGAATCTGTCAGTCATCACACAGGTTCAGGAGAAGCTGGCATTTGACCAAAGTCAATTTGCCCACAAAGTTCAAACTTCAGAGCAATATGATCCTATTAGCAGTCTCCAAAGATTTAATTTCCAATGATTCTACTCTTATTTTTACTTGGATTTACCTTTCTTAGTAGTTTCCTCTTCTAATTATCCCCAAACAGGGTGACTCAAGCAGAGCTTAAATGTTGTACAATCACTTCATATTATAGAAAAGATAATCAAGGATTGGACAGTTAAGTGTGACTTGTCCAAGTGCACAAGGTGACTTGTCTAAATTTTGTTTCATTGACAAAATTTTATACAGCATTTACTTTGTTCCAGATGTTGTTTTATATGCTTTACAAGTATTAATTTAATCCTGTTGTTAACTCAGTGAGGTAGGTGCAATTATTATCATCCCCAATGAACAGATGAGGTAACTGAGGCATCCTGAAGTTGAGTAACAGGGCCACTGTCACATAGCTAGCAAGTGACAGAGTCAGGATTGGAATGCTGGTCACTGGTCAAGTCTTTGCCCTTAATCACTTTGTCATGTTGCCTCGAACATGAATCCAGGGCTCTTGGATTCCATTCGTTTTTCCTTTTACCATGTTAGCCAATTATTTCAATTTGTGATTAGGAAAAAAAGTTCTCTGGAATCTGGCATTGAAAAATAATTAGTTTTATTCATTTTAGAAAAATGAACTTCAGGAATACTGTTAAAAAATAACCACAGTCTAAACAAGGGGCAGTGTATATTTTTAAAACAATATTCTGAAGCTTGTTTATTGTTGCATAGGACTTTCTTATTGATGATAGCTTTTTTACCCAGTACCTGCTGATTTTCCATAATGCTGGTATACACCTAATGTTGACACTTGCTAGACTGTGTTTACAAGCACAAATATTAGACATACCAAAATTTGATTGTGGCTCATCCCTTACTTTGAAGAAAGAGATCTAAAAATCAATCCTTACAAGCTGAGTTTCATTTTCTATGAATAGAGGTCAAATATATCAGGGCAAGGGTAGTATTAAAGGTAATCTATGATGTCAAGGTAAATGTATTAGGTAATCAATTTTTAAAATTTTGATTTCAGTAGGATACACAAACTTTGTATGGTTTGTTTATTTTTCACTATCTTGCAACAGACCTATGTGAAATTAGCATTAGTTCTTCCAGGGGTATATATATGCGTTTAATTTCATTTTTTGTAAATGGGAGCATTAGGGAAAAGAGCTTGTTTCAAGATCTGAGTCCACGTTTAACACTTAATAGCGATATGACTTTGAGCAAGTTAATTTATTTTCTATAAACTTTAGTTTCCTCATCTGTACAGCAGGAATCTTATTCCTAATTCATGACGCTGTGAGGATTGAATAAGATAATACATTTAATCTGTTTTGTTAATAGAAAATGCAATTTATTTTCAAAGTGTAATCAAGTGATGTTAATTCTACTGCCTGATTTAGTATCCAGTGGTGAGGCAGGATATAGCAATGGGTCACGTGCTTGATTAGGATTTACTTTACTGGATTCTAATCTGGCTCTACTACTATACTCACCGTGCAAGCCAGGACAAATATATGGCACTCAGACTTGTATAACCAAAGAGCTGGAGTAGGAGAACTTTCAGGTCCTTACCACATCAGAGGTTTAATGATCGTGATGTTCTGTATCACATGTGGTCTAGTGATCTGAACACATGGCTAGGATCACAAGTCTTGGAGCCAAAATGTTCGTATTTGACACTGATTAGGTACATATAAGGATAAAAAGCACATAACTTTATAAGCACCTAGTTTCCCCCTTTTAAAACTGAGAATTGGCATAACTATGCAAAGACTGTCATTAAAGTCCAGAAATTCTCAATCTTTTTTAAAAGAAGCATAATCCATTTACAAATACAGTTATGTGGGGAGCCTCAATATGTAAAAAAAAATCAAATACATAAAATATGTAAAAATGCATATTCTGTCCTAAAAATAAAGACCTAGAAATTGAATTCATTGTCTTCCTCCCTAAACCCACTCTTCTTTACTCCTTATTACCCAGTTGCTTAAGACTGAATACCTGTGAATTATCTTGGACTTTTGTTCACACTTTCTCTGATATGCCAGTGATCACCAAGATAATTTTATCTTCTATAAGATTCATGATTCCTTTTTTTCCCTGTTCACCTCCACTGCTACTGTGCTCCATCAACCCTCTTGCTTGGACTCTGATAATAACCATCAAGTTGGTTTCTCTGCTGCCTATCCTTCGCTCTCTAATCCATTACCTGACTGCCAAGTGATCTTTATGGTATGCAAACTTGAATGCACCCATTTCTCCTCCCACTTATCTGCCACAAGAACCCCTAAAGCACTGTAAGAAAATATGAGGTCTGTGATGAACATTTTGAAAGAGACTTGGAGCCATAGTCATCTGCATACATTCTACTTTGTTTTCATAGAGTCTTTTTTTTTGGCTGCATTTGGTCTTTGCTGCGCAGGCTTTCTCTCTAGTTGCGGTGCAGGCTACTCTTCGCTGTGGTGTGCAGGCTTCTCATTGCGGTGGCTTCTCTTGTGGCGGAGCACAGGCTCTAGGTGCATGGGCTTCAGCAGTTGTGGCACATGGGATTTGTTGCTCTGCGGCATGTGGGATCTTCCTGGACCAGGGATCGAACCCGTGTCCCCTGCATTGGCAGGTGAATTCTTAACCACTGTACCACCAGGGAAGTCCCTGTTTTCATAGAGTCTTAAAGTGGGTAGAAACATCAGAAATCTCCCCAGGCCAAATTTCTACCACTGAAGCAATCCAATATATAGCTTGCCCTTCTTTAGATAAACTCTAGTTCATCAGTGTTGTCCTACTCTTTTGAAAATGCAGTCTAAGTTTATAGGAGCTTTTTTTTTTTTGCCAGCCGTATATTGTGTCAGAGTGTACCACTGTAGCCCCTTGAACTCATGTAATTATTGTAGCCTCACAACAGCTTTACAAAAATACTTTTAATATCTGCCAGAGCAAATCCCCATGCAGTTTCCTTTCTAAAAATGTTCTTGATTATACAGGCACATTACTCTTCCAGATGAACTTTAGATTCATTTTTGTAAAAAAATTCTATTGAAGTTTTCAATGGAAAAAATCTTAACTTTGTAGATTAAGAAAGAACTGACATTTATGCAGTATTAAATCATCTCAATAACTTGATATGCTTCTCTATTTTATTTGCTTAAAAACATTTCATATTTTCTGCATGTAGATATGTGTATTTTGTGCTTAATTTATTCCTAGATATTTTATATATTTTGATGCAATTGTAAATGGGATTTAAAAACTACATATTTTTAATTGAATATTGCTGATATTTAGAAATATACTGTCTTTAGTGTATTTCTTTATCTGAGCATTTGTAGAAAATATACATGGATCCTTGATTTTATATCAAAGCCTTGTTGATTTAAAAAACTTTTCCTGGGCTTCCCTGGTGGCGCAGTGGTTGAGAGTCCGCCTGCCGATGCAGGGGACGCGGGTTCGTGCCCCGGCCCGGGAGGATCCCACGTGCCGTGAAGCGGCTGGGCCTGTGAGCCATGGCCGCTGAGCCTGCGCGTCCGGACCCTGTGCTCCGCAACGTGAGAGGCCACAACAGTGAAAGGCCCGCGTACTGCAAAAAAAAAAAAAAAACCAAAAAGACAAAAAAAACTTTTCCTTCCTCTTCGGGATCAATTATAATTGCTGGGAAGTGAAATAAATTTTATTTTCAGAATGTCTTGACCCTTAGTTTACTTTCCCAGTTAGAATCTATGCCTGTGTGATCATAGCTATGTTTTCCTTGAATTTTCTGAATGTATGACTTAACATTTAGCCCTCATAATTTTTTCCTTTTCGAGTGCAGTGTACTCAGAAGATATGTCTGATGCCTCTTGCATAGAGCAAAGTGCCAAATACCTTGATTGTTACTATGACAATGAATTTGATCTTTTCCACTAAATGTTTATCAGACTCCCCATGGATGTGACTTACACAACATATCTAGGCTTTTAAAAGTTTCTGTTGGATATTCCTTTAACAACCCTTTGCCTTCATCATAAAGGGACTTGTTCTCACATAAAATGAGCTGAACTTTATCATTTGTATATATCCAGCTAAATCACTTTTATAAATAGCACAATCTCAGTTATTCATCATTGTCAGGAAACAAGCTATTTGGGTAAGTAAATTTTCTGAGGACATTATCTCTTCAAGGGTCAGAACTTTAAATTTATTTTAGATCGACATCTTTCGAAAATATATGCAACACTATGTATGATATTTATTTTCCAACCATGGTAGCTAGATTCTTTAAAAACATTGCATTGGAGATATTTAGCCATTAAATGTAAAAGAGGATGAAAGGGAAGTGATGTTTAAGTAAAGCTATTAAGGTTCTTATAAATATTTTTACACTAGAACTGTGTGTTTAAACAGTGAGTGAATATGCTCACTAAACTAGTAGAGAGCAATCAAATTAGAGAATATCAATGATGTTTTAGAAATGTTAAGTAACAATGGTAATTTGTACTAATTTTTGCTTACTATCACTTTGTTACTGGGATATAGGCTCCCCGTCAATGATAAACTTAAAACAATAATTTAGTTTCACTTTGTTGCATATAATAAGCATTCTAGGCAGCACTTATTTTTCATAACCAGTTGTTGTGGGTTGAACTGTGAATTGAAATTCATATGTTGAAGTCATAACCCCCAGTACCTCAGAAAGGGTCTTTACAGAGGTAATCAAGCTAAAATGAGGTCATTAGGGTGGGCCCTAATCCAATATGACTTGTGTCCTTATAAAAAGTAGAAATGTGGAGACAGACACACACACACACACACACACACACACAGGGAAAATGTTATATGAACATTAAGGTGAAGATTTGGGTCATGCATCTACAGGCCAAGGAATGCCAGAGATTGCCAGCAGAGGAGAGAGGCATGGAACACATTCTTTCTTACAGCTCTCAGATGGGCTCAACCCTGCTGACAGCTGTATCTCAGATTTCTAGTCTCCAGAATTGTAAAATAATAAATTTCTGTTTTTTAAGCCACCCAGTTTGTGGTACTTTTCTATGGCAGCCTTAGTAGGCCAATACAGTGGTCTTCCATCAACATTTAATGCCTTGATGATTTTATGAAGAGGATTACTGACTTTGACGCTGTAGGTCCCATCTTCCATATCCCACCATGGTTTCAGAGACTTAGAACAGCTTGGCTACTAAAGATGAAAAGAGCTTAGGATATTTGTAGGTATGTATATGCTCACCCCTCATATATCCAAGATCCATCTATCCCCCCATTGATCCATCTATTCATCTATCCATTTGTCCATTCATCCAATATTTATTAAGTGTCTACCATGTGCCAGGCTCTGTGCTAGGCTCTGGGGATCAGTATGTAAAGCAGGCATTGGCTTTACTCTCGTAAAACTTGCATTGCAGCAATTATAATACATACAGTGTTCATACAGTTTGCTAGGATTACATTAGTTCAGTTCATGAACACTGCAAACAAAAAGATATGAACCCCCTTTAAGCAGATCTACATACCGTCCTTCTTCACTGGTACAGTGTCTAGACTGCTATTACAATGCCTAAGTTTACTTTTTCTGATCCTTTTATTTTCCTTAAGGCTTTTAGCATGTGTGCTTGCTAAATTGTCTATCTCCTATTCTTCTGTCATTGACTTCCTCCATTTTCTCTTCTAATATAAACAATAATGTAGTTTATAGTCTGCATAGTCTTGAAAGGAAATGACAATGATTCCAGGAAAGGACTATCAAGATAAATTCTTGGTGGGATAGGGAGGGTGGGAGAGAGGGAGACGCCAAGAGTGAAAAGATATGGGAACATATGTATATGTATAACTGATTCACTTTGTTATAAAGCAGAAACTAACACACCATTGTAAAGCAATTATACCCCAATAAAGATGTTAAAAAAAAAAAGATAAATTCTCATATACTAGTACTAATGGTTGAAGAGAAAACTCTCGAGTCATGTATTCACCAAATAATTATATTTTCACCTTTTCTGGTCAATGGTCACCACAGTGCATGTGCCCATGTGAGTTGTACGGAACATAGAGATGGCTGATAGCAGTGGGGTTGAAGCTTAGTTTTTGGAAAAAGAAAAGCCCTACATCAGTCCACCCTTAGGTCATTCATTTCTTTTTCATAAAAAGGTGGAGGGAAACATGTGCAGCTGCAGGACCTCTGGGGCAGCTACCTTTCTACAAATTTAATTAATGAATCAAAGGTGAGTGTTCTCCCTCCCAGGTGTTTTCTTGCCCTCAAAATTACCCCCTCACTTCTCTCATCAGTATCCTTTGACTTACTGGCAGTAAACAAATCATCCTGTATTACTGCATCCCAACTGAGCAGACCAGTCTGCTCACCCTCCCGTCTCTGGTTGGAGCTAGGTGTCCTTGTGGAGAGCAAAGGGAAATCCTTCCTCTCTCCAGTGACCTGGTTAGGGTAATGTTTCTAGGACTTGCCTGGTGAGAGATATGGAATCAGAAGCCTGGGAACCTTTATTTATTTATTTATTTATTTATTTATTTATTTATTTATTTATTTTTACGGTACGCGGGCCTCTCACTGTTGTGGCCTCTCCCGTTGCGGAGCACAGGCTCCGGATGCGCAGGCTCAGCGGCCACGGCTCACGGGCCCAGCCGCTCCGCGGCATGTGGGATCTTCCCGGACCGGGGCACGAACCCATGTCCCCTGCATTGGCAGGCGGACTCTCAACCACTGCACCACCAGGGAAGCCCGGAACCTTTATTTTTAATAAATATTCCAGGTGATTTCTATACTTAGGCACATTTGGAAAACTCTGTGCTATGGCTTTTTGAGATAAGTCAGTACCTCAACTGATTTATATCTTGCTCAATACAAGCTTACATTTTCTAAATATTAAAACCAAACCAAACTAATAAGAGGAAAAGTCACAATGTGACACAGGTGAAAATATAGAGGTTCTGTGTTTTAATTTCAGTTTGCTAATAGTCCAGGATAAATTCCTTAGCATCTATGGGTCTTATATGTAAAACAAAGAGATGGAATCACTTTCATTAATTTGTTCATTTATTTATCCACATATCACATATACGTCAAGGCCCTACTGTGTGTTAGCTCTTATTCTAGTTCCTGGGGAAACAGTAGAGAATGAACCACCCAATTACTGCCTATCTTCAAAACTGGCTCCTTTCTCAATTATCACCCACCCACTCGGCATCCAGTACTTGATGGAAGAACAGCGTTTTTTTATTATCTTATCATATTATTATTATGGCGTTTTTTCCCAGTCATGCTCCAGTTGTTAAATAAAAATCTGAAATTTGTTCTGTTGAAAGGAGTGTATGACCAACCTTATCCTAAAGACCTTGGTGGAATTATCCTAACTCCAGCCCGCTTCTGTTTGGCTTTCAGGATGAAATGAGGTGAGAACTTGATATTAGTTAATTCCATTCTGAAGCCAAGGTGGAGAAGTCTCATTGGGCTATTCTGAAGTTAAAACATAAGATGAGGTCTCTAAATAACTTAGCCAAGGAGCCTACATTTTCAGGTGAGGCAACAAAGCACCCCAAAAGTTATGAGTGCAAGATCTTAGGATGAATCACTGGTAGAGCTGAAGCAAGGATGGGGGCTAATTTTATTTCACTCACCTCAGTGTTTGCTTCTCATTCAACATGATTCCCTATACTGATTCCCATCAAAACTTTGGACCATTTTGTCTTCCAGGTTAAATCTCCATCAAGACCACACTGAGGGGTTCCCCAAGCCTGAGATTTCCTTAATGTCTCTTAGGCTTTAATGCAGATTTTTGGAGACATCTAGCTAATTTCAAAAAGGTCCTAAAAGTCCAAGACCCTAGATTGTAAACAATTAAGTCCTTTAAGGACTGAAAAGTCCTTGAGATGAGAGAACAACACTTTTCCTGTGGCTTTCCCAGACTGTCTTCGGATCTGGATTCATTGCTATTTTGTGAGAAACTTTAAATTCAGAACTCAACTGAGTTGTGAAGAGCAGTGGTTTTAGGTGTCTCGCTCCCACTGAGCATCGTCTTTAAGGTCAAGAGGATAATTTAAAATTGGAATGGAGATCTGTTAGGAGGGGTCAGAACCTATTTTGAGGGCTAATTATCCTTTGTTGCTGGCTTATCCTTAGGCCTTTGAGCCATATGCTGTTATTTCATTTGCTAAAGACTAAGAGGAGAAAATCTTGAAAATTTGTCAAGTGTAGCAAACGAATTAAAGCAGAAAAATATGTTTTTTTTTAATTGAAGTATAGTTGATTTACGATGTTGTTAGTTTCAGGTGTACAGCAAAGTGATTCAGTTACATATATATATATATTTTTTCAGATTCTTTTCCATTATAGGTTATTACAAGATATTGAATATGGTTCTCTGTGCTCTACAGTAGGTCCTTGTTGGTTATCTATTTTATGTCTAGTAGTGTGTATCTGTTCATCCCAAACTCCTAATTTATCCCACTCCCCACCCCCTTTCCCCTTTGGTAACTATAAATTTGTTTTACAGGTCTGTGAGTCCGTTTCTGTTTCATAAATAAGTTCATTTGTATCATTTGTTTTAACAAAGGACAAATCCATTGTCTGAAATTAAATGGAAAACACGTTGCCAAAAGCTGACAGGCTTGACTGAGGACTCCTGGATGTGAGATCCTTACTCAAAGCCCTGGGAGGACAGAGGAATCAACTAGGGCTAAGTTTCCAAGCTCAGGCAGAAGGCAAGCATGTGTTAGTCCCGCCCATATCCTCCAACAATGCGGCTGCAATCAGAGCTACTGTATCAGAGGGGAAAAAGCATTCTTCTAAAATACATCATCTGGGCTTCCCTGGTGGCTCAGTAGTTGAGAGTCCATCTGCCGATGCAGGGGACATGGGTTCGTGCCCCGGTCCGGGAGGATCCCACATGCCGCGGAGCGGCTGGGCCCATGAGCCATGGCCGCTGAGCCTGCGCGTCCGAGGCCACGACAGTGAGAGGCCTGCGTACCGCAAAAAAAACCAAAAAAAAAAAAAAACCAAAAAAAACCCATCTTAGACAAGTGACAGCCTTTCTCATTCTTATTTTGTCAACTACTAAAAGGAGAAAATATGCATACAGCAGAGCATAGCTGTTAGGATTCAATGTGAAGTTATTAGACAATAGTCATGCACAAACCCAGCACAGAGTAGGTGGTCAAACAATATTTCCTGGATCTATGGCCATGTACAATAGAACCCGTATGGGCATATTTCTTAAACGTAGAAAATAATCTCTGAAGTTACAGGTTATTTAGACTTAAAATGTATCTTTTTAGGACCAAAGAAATATTGTCGAAAATATGTGCGGTCCATCTCTGACGATATAGGAGTATATCAACTGAGCCTTGGCAGGCTTGGATTAGAGGTACTCAGAGGCTAGCCCATGGAGTGATTTGAGGTTCCCACCTGTAGAAATGAAAATGTATAAATGTCATAACTCTTCTTGTGTGTTACCTTGCAGGCAACTCCTGCTCCATACCTCACTCTGCCACCCGTTATCTGATGTGTTGTCACCTCCTCAATTATCTAATCCTGTGCTTTGATTCATTCCTTTACAGTGTGTTTGTCCTCTTGTAAAAGCTACCTGTCTTGCACAGGGTTGGTTATAGACCTCATAACAGATTTCGAGGACTGCAAGATTTCATCCCTCCCTTCTCCTCAGTATTTCATGATGATTTGACATTGGTGAAAAAACAGGCAGCCATCGTTTTATTACAGATGTTACTGTGCTGCAAACTCTTTGAGTTTAACCCAGCAAACAGTTGTCCTTTTGTCTCAGCAGTGTTTCCACCTTTGATATATGTTTTTGGTACCTAAGCTCATGAAAAATCAGGCAAAATTACAAAAGAGTCGATATGAGGGCTATTATGGTTTTTAATAATTTTCTTTGTCCCTTAACTATGTTGCATCTACAGATGGTAAATCTATGAAAGTAAGTAATTGAAGATGAAAGAAAGAAGTTGGAGTAAATATTTTTTCTTTCAATATCTATCAAATTAAGAATTTTTTACCTTATATACTTCTTGATGATTTATACTTCTATCATATTTGTATGTGCTCTGATCCTTTCATCTATTTATAGCAATAGTCAACATTTATATTTTAGTCAGATTTTGCCTGAATAATAACTTGGCTATGTTCTCCTTTATGTGTTCTTCTTGCATACACATTGAGAATGAATATCGTCTATTGAGAAGTTTCTGTCATTGGAGATGGAAAATAATATTTATTGAATGCCTGCCTACTATTTGCCAGGTGCTTTATGTAAATTATCTTAATTAATCTTTGTGTCAACCTTCCATTTATTATCCCCATTTCACAGATGAGGAAACAGGAAATGACTCACAGAAATGGCAGAGCCAGAAACTGAACCCAGATCTGTCAAAGCATAGCCTGTGCTCTCTCCAACCTATCAAGTGACTCTGTGATTCGAGTCAGGTGTGGGTCTCAAGCTGAACATTCACAGGAAGGAAGTGTCTCAGCATGGTTTTCACTGCCCCCTTCTCATTAAAGCGATTTCCAAAAAAGTCTGTCTTACTTTTGCATGTTGGGTATTGAAAGTGTCACTGAAGAGGTAATCTCTAGATTATATACATATTAAAATTATATATATATATACATAAAATTTAGGTTATACAAAATTAAGTATCATTAGCTAGATTATGTATAAAATTATTATATATAATTAAGATATTTTTTATATATATATATATATATATAATTTTACAGTTTTACTCTCCAGAGTGGGGCCTCAGCATACGTAGCAATAGGTGCAGAGAAAGTGTGGGAGTTCTTGGTATTTGTAGAGATTGATCAATGGATATTGTTGTTGACTGGCCATGGTTGACCTGCAAAGAAGAGAATAAGATCTGAGTGTTCTTCATTATGTTCTTTGCACAACTTTAGAAAAACATTGGGTTGGCTTCACTTTACAAAAGTCAAGGAACAACAATTACCTTACAGTGTGTAAAAAACAACCAGTTAAAAAGAGATTGGCTGGGGATCCCGCTAGACCTGAGTTCAAAGTACAGCTCTTCAACTTGATGGCTGTCTCATCTTGGGAATGTTAGCTGCCCTCCTGAATCTCCGTTTCGTCACCTGTAAAAGTGAGTTGATAATGCTTTGTAGGACTGTTGTAAGGCTTCACTGAGGTACTACTCTTCAAAATACACAGTGGAGACCTTGTACATAGTAAGTGCTCTTATCAAGATTAGCGTCCTTCCTTCATCTTATATCAGCTTCATTTAATAAGCGGGAACACTAAAAAAATGATTCTATGAAACTTTTGAAACTATTAGAAGTGTCCTGTTTCTATTTATATGAGATGAGCTTTTAAAAATGCTTTAATCCACGATGTTTTATGTTAATTATATCTCAATTATACAAAATTTAAAAATGCTTTAACCACATTAAGTTCAAGATACACTTGTACAAGATCTTTTATTTCTTACTGTCTCTATTTATTTATTTTATTACTCTTGATTGTCCTTCATCCAGGTAACCATTCAAACAAGTACTTATTGATAACATTATATGCCAGCCATGAAGTTATGGGGAAGAAGGAACACACAAGATGGTTCTCTGTCTTCAAGATAATTGTACTCTAATGGGGAAAAATTGAAAACATGAAAACAATTCAAGAACAAGTAACTATTAAATGGTAACATTTATTATAACTGCAAAAGGAGCCTAGAGAGGTTTCAGAGTCAGGGATATAAATTGTGCTTGAGGGAAGGAAGGATTTGGACAAGAGAAAATTAAAGGCACTTGAGGGGGGACAAGAATAGATTGACCAATGGACTGAAGTGTTGAATATGGGAGAATACTGAAGAAATTTTCTTCCCTGGAGCTTGGGGCAAGGACGGAGCACAGTGGGGAGTGGATATTACACTGGACCCCCAAGAAGAAATGGATTCAGTGCATATAGATTCTCATCCTTGTAGATTCTCTCTTCTTGTTGCCTGTTAATTATGTAAGAGCTGAAACATCTTTTGGACGGACCTGAATCCAGCCAAACCTTGAGCAAATTACTTATTTTCTGTTTCTCTGTTTTCTGTATGGTATATAATTGGTGGGAGAATAGTATCTCTCTCATCAGGTTTTTCTGACATTAAAATAAGTTAATGCATATAATGCACTTAGAACTTGTCATTGGAAACACTAATTAATGCTATATTTTGCTATTTAAACAAAAGAGAGATCAACAGATGTATGCATGCATGTACATGTGTGTATGTATGGTTTAAAGCTTTCTATTTGGCCAATGAGAAGTGTTGAAAGACCATTGAAGGAAAATGGACAGTTATCCCAAGCTTTTCGTGTTGGTGCAAAGACTCATGGGATTGTTAATTTTGGTGGCATCTCTGGAACTTAGTTCCTGGAACTCAAAGGGTATCCTGAAATGAGAAATAAAGTTTTATAGGGATAGGATGACAGTTACATTAGAGTTTTAAGTTTGGATTTTTGGATTCTTGAGCAAAGGGAAAACAAACCCTAGTGACAGAGAAGATTTTGTCATTTACAGGATAAAAAAACAATCCCCCCACAAGACAACTCACAGCCTTGTCTTTTTTTAAAAAGTATCTGTTTATTTATTTTTCTGGCTGCTTCAGGTCTTAGTTGCAGCATGCGGGATCTTTCGTTGCGGCAGGCAGGCTTTTCTCTAGTTGTGGCGCGTGGGCCACGGCATGTGGGATCTTAGTTCCCAAACCAGGGATTGAACTGGTGTCCCCTGCATTGCAAGACAGATTGTTAACCACTGGACCACCAGGGAAGTCCCTCACAGCCTTGTCTTTACAGGAACTATGCTTTACTTCAGTGGTCTCCAAGCATTTTTGATCATGCACTCTATCAATAAAACTCTTATTTATGCTTACATCACACACTCACTTACTAGATGCATGTACTAGCATACCATCTCCCTTCACTTTAGTTGGAACATCTTGGCGTAACTCCTGGGTGTGTGTTCCTTGTTTTACAGACCACCTCTCTGACTAATGGATCTGATTAATCTAGATAAAGCATGCTTTTCATTTTTTTGTGTCTTCTCTGCCTTCCCTTTGAAAAACAATATGTTGTGGCCCATTGACAGATGTTCTACAGGTGTTAGATATAACATTTTGAGCTGTATTACAGATAGTTGGGTATAATCGTTCTGACTTCAGTGGGAGCTGGAAACCGATGGGGAATAATGAAAGGTGCAGGTGATGACCATGAGAATCATGACTCGCCCTAAAGGTGGGTGCATACTGTGAAAAGGGATCTTTCAGGAACTCAACCTTTAAAGGTAGGTAAAGAAGCAGAACCCACAAAGGATCCCAAGAGATAGGAGAAGGCATACAAGAAAATTTCATTGTGTGGATGAAATTTCATTTCATCCTTCAAAGCGAAGGAAATAAAGAGTCTTTAAAATGAGGGCATACAGAGAAGTTTTCAGTGCAAGAGTGGAAGGAAGGAAGGAGATGGTTTAATTTGGCATCTAGGAGGTCACTTATTTTCTAAGTGGGGGAAACGGTGTGTCAATGTAGTGGTAGACTGGGATGTAAGTGGGAAGGCAGTGAACGTAGACTAGTCTTTCAAGAAATTTGTAGGAGATGGGAGGAGAAAGGAAGAGAGAGAGAGAGAGAGTCAGGAGAAAGGGGGAAATCCTGTCTGTCTGGCCATCCTAAGGAAAGGATGACTCTGTATGTTTATTATTTGCTCTGTCTAGATAGCCTTTGTCTTCCTGGTAAGACTAGGCAGGGTTCAGCCTTGATGTCTTCCACTCAGGAGATGTTAATAACAACTTCAGCCAAGCACCTACTGCACATTGTGAAGACATGCATACAGATCTGTTACAGCACTCACCACTCTGCTAGTCACTTTGGTGTTTGTCTCTGGATAGGTTTTGATCTATTTAAATGAAGACACCATGTCTTCATCTTTAAATTACCAGTCTCTACCAGAGTGTCCAACGTGTATTAGCTTCTCAGACTTGCTCCTTGAATGTGTGAATGAACAAAAGAAGGTAAACAGGCAAGCAAGGAGTCCTGTAGGAAGGTTAGTCTGGCAGCAGGGCTGGAGATGTACAGGAGGGCAGGCAGGGTGAAGGAGGAGACAGTGAAGCCCACTTGAGAGCACGGAGATAACCTAGTTAGGAGAGCTTGGTCCCCCAAATCAGGGACTAAAGAAGAAGGAGCTGTTTTAAGAACCACTTTAGTGGAAGACATGCCAAAGTTTGGATAAAAAAGGAGAAAGAATTAAAGACAACAGATGCCTAATCTCTAAAGCAAGAAGAATAACGAGGAAAGAAAAATCTTGATCGTGGAGTTTGGGGAAGGGAAAGAACACAGTGATCGGCGGGGAGTTGAAGTTTCGGTTTGTTGGGTGGTCTCCTGAGTAGTCTTTTATTTTTGTCTCTATGTCCTGTTCTTGGATATTTCCCAGAAGCTGTTTCCTCTTTCTCCCCCCCCCCCTTTTTTTTTTTGCCGTACGCGGGCCTCTCACTGTTGTGGCCTCTCCCGTTGCGGAGCACAGGCCCCAGACGCGCAGGCTCAGCAGCCATGGCTCACGGGCCCAGCCGCTCCACGGCATGCGGGATCCTCCCGGACGCGCACGAACCCGCATCCCCTGCATCGGCAGGTGGACTCTCAACCACTGCGCCACGAGGGAAGCCCCCCCTCCTTTTTTTTTTTGTAATGTGTCAAGCAGCTACCTCTTCTCTAGTCATTCCTTTCTACAAGGAAAAAGAAAACATTTTTTTTCCATAAAGACTTTCAGCAGTGATCTTCCACTTACATCTAAAGCATGTCAGAACAAAGCAAAACTTCCAGCTACCAAGATATAGCAAGCACGGCACAACCTGACGGAACTTGGAACGTCTGCCTTAGAGTGTTTTCTAAGAACGTATCATTTATTGGTCAGACAGGAGAAACTAGGTAGAACATCAAATGTATCCATCTTTGCTTCTATATTTATTTTTAAACAGATGTCCACACTTGGGTCTTTACCATCCCTCAGCAGTAGAACGCAAACTCTTCTTTTTAGTTCAGATTAACTTCACTCTGTTTATTAGCACTTGCATTTATATAAATATTTTGATAAGGATTAGAAACAATTCTGAGGCTTCTGCTCATTTTAAGAATAAAAAGGTTGGAAAGAAGGGCATTATGAAGAAGAGGGAAGCTGATTTTGGGGATGGAAGTGTTTGCTATCATCAACATTAGCTAACATTCCTCACCATCCATTTCCCTAACCTATCCCGACTAAATCTTTTGAAGGCCACTTTCACTTCTTTTCTCTCTTTCCTTGCCACACCAGTAAAATCAGTCATCCCCTCAGCAATAAGCATGTAAAATGACTTCTTTTGTAGAACAAATCCTTTGTGTGTAAATAATTTGTTAGCGACCTCCTTCCCCCAAGCATTGTGTTGGAAAAAATATCCAACATAAATTGATTGTATAGATAGCCTGATTGTAGAGCAAGATTAATATGAAAACACAAGGAGTCTGCAATAAAACCTGCTAACTTAAATCATTCACATTTGTGTACAAGCATTCATATTTAGCAACAGTCCCAAGGCTGAGATTAAAGCTGTTTGGTAGGTTACTTCAAGGCCTTTTTATTGCTAAATCTTATTATGTCTCTAAAATGTAGAAATTAATCACCTGTCATCAAAGCTGCAGTGGATTATTGACTTCTAAATGTCTCTACAAATTGATTCATGACAGAATGAAACAGGAGACTGAACTAGCATTGAAATTCTTTTGCATGTGATAAAGAAAGGTCTATTAAAAGCATTTCAACAAATGCTGCCTATAAGGTAATCATCACAAAGTACTTTCCTATCAAAATGAGGTGCTTTTGGAATAGTTTTGATGAGATACATTTTTTTTCCAACAGTGATATGGTAACATGAAATTATTCTGAAACCCCAGGAAGCTGATTTAATTTTTATATTACAGAACACATGACATTTTTTAGTACTAATACAATATAAAGATGGTTAGGAAAAATCTACTTATTTGTGTTTGTGTGTGTTTGTATATGTGCATGTGTGTCAAACAGACCATAAAGATTATTCAGGTTAAGAATTTGAGAGAACATTTATAATCTACAATAGCAGGGTAACAATCATTTTTGCCATAAAGATTCCTTCCAGTGTCTCACTATATTCTTTTGACTATGTCCTGCCTCCTTGTCCCTGTTAGTTTAAATCAGTGGTTCTTGAAACAAGTCAGTTTTGCTTCCCAGGGGACCTTAGGCAATGTTTGGAGACATTTTTTGTTTGTCACAACTGGTGTGTGTTTGGGATGCTAGTGCCATGAAGTGGGTGGAGGCCAGGGATGCTGTTAAATGTCCTACGGTGCACAGGACAACCCCCCATAACAAAGAATGATCCAGCCCAAATGTCAATGGTGCCAAAGTTGAGACACTTTGGTTTAAAATAAGATTTCAAGAAAACAGTCCTTGAATCGGAGTAAGGGGAGGTTTTAAGTAGAATCCAGAACATTTTCCTTTAATCAAATTTGCCTCCTTACTTTAGTCCACTGGTCTTTCCTTTTGGGTAAACATTTAACTGCCAGTGATGGTTTCCTTTCTTTTCAGAATTTTCTGAAAGCTTCTTCTTCTGGCCCTGTCCACACTCTACACACATTAGTTTCCCCTCCAACTCAACTCAACTCTTTTTCTTTTTAGCTCTGTAGACTCTCAAGGGTCAACAGAAGGAACACTCACTGAGCTAATCGCTGACCAAAATACACTCTGATGTTCAATAAACATTCAAGGAGAGGAATGACTATTTTTGATTACTATTACTATTTTTGATTAGGAGGAGAGAGAACATTGCAGAGTAGGAGACTTCTATTTTGGATTTCCGTCTCAGAAGACTATCAATTCAACCCAAGTACCTTAAACAATTTAAAAACCTTTCATGAATAACCAGAGTTACTATTTAATAATGTTGCTTTGGACAACATGCAAGTTAGGAAAAATATTGCTTCCACCAGACTGTGAGCTCCACAAAGCCAAGAACAACATTTTATCTGTTTTTTATTTTTTTTTTTGTATCTCAGTGCTTAGATCTTTGAATAAGTGAGTGAATTTTATTTTAATCCTTAATATTCAAGAATAACAAGACAAGCACACAATTTACTGCATAAAGTCTTTTGTGGAGACCACAATGTCATATATATGTCTTGCAGGCAGAGATACAATCATACAATATTGATGAACACTTTTCCTATCCACCTGATGTCCTACGCAGTTCCAGGAATACATCATGCTCTCTCCCCGCTCTGGGCATTTATAAAAACGATTCCCTTTCCTGGGGAGGCATTCTGTTGTCTCCTCCCTTACTGGTCCACTGTTTGGTTCTCTCAGACATCAGATCCTCTAGGACTGCCTATGACTTGGTTGGAGCCCTTTCCCTGAGCTCTTGTGGTCCTAACCACGATGTACTGGACCTGCCTGTGTATTCATCTAGATTTTGCTTCTAGACAATCAGCTCCTTGAGGACAGGTGTTGTGTCTTGACCACCATTAAATGGCCCTGAACTTAGCATAGGATGTGGAACTGGCATGTAATTGTTACCCACCAAATGCATGCAGCGTGAAGAGAGGAAAAGTGGAACGGGTCATTTGGATTAAATTGAAAACTTCCTCTATCAGTAGAGGTAGCACAATTGACATATTAGAGACCTGTGAAGAGTTGTTCTCTGTAAAGAGGCACAGGGATAGGGTACTAGCAAGGCATGTCACAGAGTCCCCAAACCAAGGGGTCCAGGCAGGGGCAGCTGCATGCACCCTAGACACTGTCTCTTCTCCTAAACTGTGAAGCTTGTGGGGGAAAGTCATACATGACAGCTGGCTCTGGAGCCCCGACTTCTGCTCCATATTTCAGGAAGAGGAATTATGTTTGTTCTTTAGGATCTTGTGGGAATAGAACTAATGCCCATGGGTGGATAATACACTGTTTTCTTTTCCCAGAAAAATTGGTTTTGGGAAGTCAAAGCTGTCCAAAGATGAAAAGGACTGCCTTGGAGACAGGGTATTCCCAGTCTCTGTCCGTGCAGGCTGGGTGGGACGTGGGTGAAGACCTTGGACAGAGGATGTGTGCACTCGGGGGATGTTGAACAGGTGCTGTTGTAAGGCCCCTTATCACTGTAAGATTCACTGGTGTCATACATGATGGTTGTAAAAGAACTTACAAACTCTTAGCAAAACTTTCCTGGACGCCAGGAAGTACATGTACAGTAATCACCCTGGTAAAGAGGTGGGATCCTTGGATAAGGTCAGAAACCTCAGCCAGGTTCCTCTCACAGGAAGTCACATCCCTTCTGTCAATAAGAAGTGCCACACAGGAAGGGCTTCCTGTCACCTCAGAGACCTGGGAGCGACTCCTTACCTGTTAGCTTTACTGTTGATACAAGACATGAGTGAATATCAAGGGAATTCCTTACCCAGGTACACATAAGAGCATCCATTTCCGTTTCTCTCCCTCTCCCTCCCCTGCCTCTCTCCTCTGTCTCCCTCTTTCTTCTTTTAGTCTCGGTTCTCACTCTAGCCGAATGTGTAAAACAGTGGAGAGATGTAATGAAATGAATACCCTGTCTCTACAGAAGACTCAGATACATGTAATGAATTGTTAGGTAACTGAGGCAAAATATTGAAAGTGGAATCTAGAGAGATTACCCTGATATATAAAGGTGGTTTTAGGCTTTGGACCTGATTTGTCAAAGAGCCTGGGAAAAGCCTCATTTCAGGCATAACAGATTCTGGTAGAGATTTACCTGCACTGTTATAAAGATGGTGAGCACTTATCATTGCTTCATGCATAATTATTCTATTACATTCCTCTTCAAGTCTTCTGAGCAATCTCTCTGGGGATATTCTTGGGAAAGTGGCGGCAGTGATTTTGAACTCTCAGCCCTTTGCGGTCTGATTGTCATAAACCATTTCAGGGTGTATATTATCTGTTTTCTCTAGTTCTAGATTTTTTTTTTCTTTCAAAACTCCGAGATCATTTCTGGTACTAGTTCCCTGAAACATTTACAGGGAACTAGTTAAATTTTAACTGATATTTAGGGAAAACTTTTGTTAGCAAAGATTGTTTATGCAAAACTCCATCTCATAAAGAATCTCCAGTCTTTTTGAAGACAGACAACTTAAAAGTCAGCTTTGGGGCTGAATTCATATGTCTTTGTCTCTCTTTCAGTTGATCTTGGCAACACCTCACATGTAATCCAAGACCAGAATAAAGTTATGTTCAGAAGGCAGTCACGATTCAGTGATCTTATCCTGCAGAACGCCTTCTCTTGGCGTTGACATCATATAATTTGGTAAGCTGTTTACACATTGACTCCTGTGATTTTCAAGGGGCTTTTATGATCTGCCAAGTGGACAAATGTCAATGGGCTTTCAGGATTGATTTACCAGGATTTCTGTCTCTTGTGAACAGATTACTGTAGCTCAGAAGAAAACACATGTAAACAAGCCCAGCAATCTTGGTGAAAAATGTGGTTCCCACCAGACGTGGTGGCTTGATCAGGAATCCTAGTGGAGTTGCCTCTGTCCCTTCTCAGTCTTGCAGGAGTCACAGCTTTCCCTTTCACACAACCATCCTGGAAAGGTTCCGAGTCTGCATTGCCTGTGTGCAGCCAGAGGATGAAAGTAGTGAGGTGTCAGCACCCAGGAGCCCGAGGCTCACAGGCTGAAAGTCTCGCCAAAAACTCCTGCTCTTTTTCTCCTGGCACTCACCCAGCGGGTCTGACCCTCAGGACTTTGAGCCTGTTTGTGTAACCAGAGGTGATGCCCTGCTGTGGGTGAGAAGACTCAGTACCAGGGCAGCGGACACGCAGTTCTCAAGTTCAAGTGGGAACTGAGTTGAACACCTTGGCAAGTTGGAATTTCCGATTTCTTATTTTTTGTAAAAGAAAAAAATCCTGTCAAATCACAACAATTATGTCTTTTAATTTCCTTGTTTGAAAGTCTTTGTGTCTTGATTCTGGTCCTTTTTTTTTTTTTTTTAACTTTACTCATGATGAAGATCAAAAAGAAGACAAGAAGAAAAAAGACAAGGCCCTTGGTTCACCAACCTTGCTTTGTCATGTACCTTACCACTTGGTTGCTAGGAGGTGGGATCATGCTCTCCATGCTGTCCAGGGACCATGGCTGTTTTGCGGGGGGACTGGAGGAGAGGCATTGCAAAGGGAATACAGGCCCATCCTTTAGCATGGGGACCCTCCTAGAACTAGCACTTGGGTTGTTTTTAGTATCTCCACAGCTGTCCCAAGAATGTGGGAAGGGGTAGGACAGCCTAATTAGCTTATTCCCTTTCATCCTGGCTCTGTATCCCAGGTCCAGGCAGGCCTAGAAATCCACAGTTCTCAAGGGTGAGTTGAATGTAGATTCTCACTAAAATTCCCATTTGCTGAAGATTTGCATACAATATTTATCTCTTCCACTTACTGGCTTTTCAATCTTAAGGAAATGACTTAATATCTGTTTAAAAGGGAGATACTGCTACTAAAATGTATCGCATAAGCTTACTGGGAACGTGAATTAAGAAACCTACATAAAAAGCCTTGCACACAGGAGACACTCAAAAAATCTTAATGTGCGCTTCCCATCCAAGTAAACCTGAGGTATCTATCAGTTCCTGCCTGTGTGGGCCTCTGACAACTCACGTGGGCTCTTTCAAATCACATTCTAAGCCCGGTTGGACGGGCCCCAGACATATGACATAGGCCGATCGGATTGAATTGGAACTTTCAGTTCTGCCTTGAATTGGTTCCCCTGTGTCGACAAGTCTGTGCGATAGCAAGCCTCTCCTTCAGGGAGAAAGAGGCTGTTTGGCCATGGGTATTATTTTCTTAAATGCAGAATAAAAGGGGATCAGCAGGATATTTTAGTGAACTATCTCATTTGAACTTTCCTATTCATTGGCTCCTTTGTGCATTCGCAGCCAGGGGTTTCGAGCCGACGCATTTGATTGCTCTCATGTACTGAGTGGAGAGACAGCAAAGAGGAGATTCCTGTAGATTCTTAGCTCGTTGACAAAGGCTGTGGTGACTGTGGCGAGCCCCAGAGCTGACAGCCACTTTCAGTCCTTTGTCGGGATTAAGAGCAGGAGGAGGAAGTTTTAATAGAGATGCTGAGTCTGAAAAGCTTTGGGAGGAGGGAAGCCGGGGGTCCTGGGAGCACCACCAGCAGGACCCTGGACTTGAGAGACCCTCAGCTCCTTCCTGCTTTGTTCCCCTGTTGGGCAGATGTTCTGTGACTCGGCTGCCTCCCCTGTGACCAGCGTTCTGAACCAAGTAAGTCTCAGGAGACTCAGGCCAGGCTCAGGATCTTCAGCTGTGTGGTCATGGGCACAGCCCATCACTTTTCTGTGGCTATTTACTTTTTAATTTGTAAAAGTCATTTACACATAAACGTGAGGTTCAATGGCAGAAAGATATCGTATAAGTAACGTGCTATGAAAGAAATGTAGCATCATCAATTAATTTCCTCACTCAGAATCTGTAATGTGAATATTCTTATGCTGAGTATCTTACTGCGGACCATTCTGGGCCTGGGATAAGGGTAGGGAGCACAGAGGGGATGTAGAGGAAGAAATGTTGAAGCTAATTGTAGAGCACTTTTTTTTTTTTTTTTGCAGTACGCGGGCCTCTCACTGTTGTGGCCTCTCCTGTTGCAGAGCACAGGCTCCGGACGCGCAGGCTCAGCGTCCATGGCTCACGGGCCCAGCCGCTCCGCGGCATGTGGGATCTTCCCGGACCTGGGCACGAACCCGCGTCCCCTGCATCGGCAGGCGGACTCTCAACCACTGCACCACCAGGGAAGCCCGTATAGCACTTTTAAACTGAAAAAGTAGGCACGAAGTCGGTTTGGTTATCACTGCCATGCGTTAAATCTGTACATGTGCAAGACAGAATATGTTCCAGCCCACATTCCTTTCTAATGACAAGTCTTAGCCTTGTAACTGGGCCACAGAGCTTATAAGATTGAAACCTGGACTCTCTCTGCTCCCTCAGTCTCTCAGCTTACTTTACCAGGCCTCTACTTTCAAGTTGGAAAGGATTTCACTCAGGGTGGCAAATGGGTTTTTAACAGATTGAACTGACACTTGCAGAAATCACCAGTGGCCTTTGGTTCCTATCATGGCTGTTGCGAACCGCTTAATATGCCTGATGCCTGCTTTTCTTTTTACTTACCCCGAAGCAATTTCCTAACAGCAAATCTCCCCCACCCTCCCATTCCCAAACCAAAGAGTCTTTGGCAAGTGTGGATAACGGGGAAAGGTGCAAGGTAAACCAATAGTAAAATGAGTTAATTCTTGAAATGCACCTTTGTTTTTGGGTATATACCACGACATCTAGTTGGCAATCTCAAGGCTGTTTTAGAGTTGGCTTTAATTTATCTAACTAATGACATGAAAGATATAAAATTGGTAAAACTATAGTGTTTGGCTTGCTTAAATTAAGTTTATGAGCTTTGCTTAAGCCTGCCAAACAAGTTAAATATTTCATGGCTTTCACAGGCTACAGTTCTAATATTTATAACTCTTGTGTACAGATTTCAAAAAATTATAATTACAGCTCCCAGGATCCCAGATATAGCAGATGTTCAATATTTTCTACAATGTTGGCAGAAACGCTTCCCATGCTCTTTTTGATCCCCAACCCATGTATTGTATCTGTTGGAACAAGCTGTTGATAAGAAAGTCTACTGTCATCCTTTCATTTTAAGGACCTTGGAATAAAACTCTAACGTGAAATAGGAAGGGAGATGGAAAAGGTGATTGCTACCCTCCTAAAAATATATTACTGCATGGAAATACTGTCTTACCTAAAGGAGAATGACATAAAAGTGCATTTTGCCGTGAGCCACATTTTATTTACTTTACGACCACAGCTTTTTTCTGTATAATTTCCATCTTTCTTTAATTAAAAATGCAAATTTCCTTTTTGGCTGTGACTGACTTTCCTTGACCCCTTTAACAAAACAGCTACCTCATTTGCCTTCCAGAAAAATTTGAAAACCCTCCATCAGTCACTTTTTAGGACTTTGAAGGTCTTTGTATAAAGGAAATGTAGCTATTGACTCCGGTCATTGTCATCCTTAGTCCACACATGTATGAATCCAATCTTTTGTGTGTTATAGACAGACTCAGAGAGAATGGACCCAGGAGAAATTAATTTTGTGTTTGGAAGTTTCTGGCTTATGGGTTTTAGAATACCTTCTGGCAGGATGCAGGTTCCGAGGGCTCTGAAATATTCAACTTCATTTACTTCCCAATTTGCCTAAGGCCTGCCTTGGATAGAAGGGAGACATACTGATTCTAAAATGAAATAGAACTGATTCTACTCTTCACTCAGTTTATGCACACAATTAATAGCAAACAGAGACATAAAAAATACCACTTATGTTTTAGTTGATTTTCTTAGTGTTTCTATATTTGAGACTTCATTATTGGAACATTATTGGTACTTATAATCTATGAAAGATATTTTTTAAATTTTCTTAAAAAATTAATGAACCTCAAGTTCATAGATTCATGTATTTCTCTTCCCACAGACTTCTTTGTCTTCATTCTAACTTTAAAAATACTCTGTGATGAAATGAGATGTGACTTCCAGAAGAGCTTCTAGCCTGAGGAGATGCCAGAGGGGTATACTTGAGAGAGGCAGAACTACCGGAAATGGATGTGTTGTACTTCTAAGACACTAAGAATTAGAAAATGCACACAGCATGACTAATGATGATATTCAGGAATGTGAGCTGGTTTCCAGGAGGCCCCCAGGTGGCGAACAAGTGTCTTCTGGGTGCTATGACATCGTGCTGTCTTGGTATTCATTCTGCGGTAGAGACACAAGCCAAGTCATCCAGGCACACGGAGGCTCCTCTCTACCTGCGCGTTGAGCACACACGGGAACATTTGAGGGGAGAGCTTTAGGGGTGTGGGCTAGAGGGCTCCATCAGTGTTTCCCACCTCTTCCCACTCTCCAAGGGTGTGCTCTCCGGGGTTCTTCATTCATTCCTCCTTAGACCTTTTTAAGTGACACCGAAGGGACAATATGAAAGAGTGTATGTCATCAGCTCTGTATCTACATTGCTGTTGAGGATGGGGAAACTCAAAGAAGTTCTTTCTAGATGCTGTGAATTTTCCTCAGGGTTGTCCTGAGGAATGATCAAAATCAGGCTGAGGAAACGTGTTCATGCTTCAGCTGTTCTGCTCCAGGTAGAAGGGCAGGAAAAGGGCAGGGACTGCGGAGCCCAGAGGTGGGTGCATTCAAAGCCCTGAGGAGGATTACGTAAGTGATTTTAGAGATTTCATCTATGAGACAAGGAAAATAGCCATTCTACTATGGAGAATAGAGTTGTAGGATTCCAATGAGTACACACAGTGCCGGGCAACTAGCAGATGCTTGACACTTCTTTCCCAGAATTCCCTTCTCTGCATAGTGCATGGACCACAAGAGACCTTTTGAGTGACATCTGGAAGATGCAAGTGAAACTGCGGCCATATTTTTTTGGGTTGGAAGATTTAAACAGGCAGGAGGCTGCTGCAGCTTGTGTATGTTGTCACTTATCTATTGGCTCATCTGGTTGGTGTGGGGCAGCATTTGGGCCGCTGGATCTCCTCCTTCAGCTTCTCTCACTCCCAGGCCAGGTGTGTGTTCACTTCCCTGATGAAGAGCATAGTTTTGCCTGTGGAACATCCTTATCACCGAAGGTGGAGTCTCAGAGGTGGTGAGGCACTGATGTGGGTTCTGGTGCATCTTTGTAGATTCCAGTTATCCTTGCAGGTTCTAGCTTGTCCTGTTTCCCCTCTTCACAGCCGTCTTTTCTTCCTGACTGACTGCCCTGCTGACTTCAAGCTTCAACACAGAAGAAGCAACCTCCATGTACCATTTATCCAGCTCCTACAGTTGAGCAGAGCCAAGCGCTATAGTAAATCCCATAGCATGTATGTATTTCCTAGTGGTTCTGCCTCTTTGTTTGAACATTGACTCATATATCTGTCAAAGTGCCTACCGTGGTCTTCTGCCCATAGCAGACATCTCATTCATTTCACTTCATTCACGGTCATTTGGTGAGTTAACTCTGCTGGATGCCTGGGGTACAGAGATAAACAAAGCAGGATCTGGGCCTACAAGTTGTATACACTCTAGTGGAACAATAGTAAAGCTTCTATATGAATGTGATTAGCTCCAGGCAACTCTGCTTCTGTGGCCTTCATTGCAAAGAAATTGGATAGGCTGGTTCCCCTGGGCTGGTAGGGGAGCTTGCCTGGCCAGATTCTTGCCATGAGGTTATTCTGATAACAGGAAAGCTCTAAATGGTCATGATGATTTCCCAGGTATTAACGCTGCTAACATTTACAGGTCTAAAGCACTCACACTCCAAAATATCGTTCCACTGCATAATCCCCTTGAACCTCACAAGGACATTGTGAAGTGGGTAGGACAGATATTTTCCTACTATTTTATAGACAGAAAAACTGGGGCCTGGAGCAGGATTTGAACCCCAAGTTTCTAACTCCTGGAGCTCTTTTCACTATGGCATAGATTTTCTCCTTGACAATCCTGAACTAGGATCTTGTTTAGTAAGACGAAAAGCCCGGAGGCTTTAAAGGCTTATGGATTGTCCTATAAAATGTGTGCTTATCTGAGGGATCACATACATGCCATGTTTTCTGTCCTGAGTAATGCTTAGACCAAGTCCAGGCCCTGGAGAAATCAGTGTTTAAATCCTTAAATGCATTGTTTTTTCTGGATGCTACCTAGTATCCATAAATAATAGCCTGTTTCTCAAAATCAGTACCCTACTTTCTCATTAGGTATGCCATATGTGGGCTTTCTATAGCAAAATCCACTTAATAGCCCACAGAGATTTGTCACGTTGGATTTATCTTGCTGCCAGCTTCCAGAAACGTATAAATGTTACTATCTCCCTCTTTCCTTTTTGGATTAAATCTGATTCTCTTTCCCAAAGTTGAAATAATTTATAAAACATTTTTAGGCTAGAGAACCTGAAGCAAAGACCTTTGCTGTTGGAAAAATAGAGAAAGAAAAGGAGAGAGAGACATCCTTAGGGGAAAGTTAATATACAGTATGCGTTATTACATATTTTGGAAACATCAGTGTCAGGCATGTGCTTGCAAGTTTTAGTAGGTGATTGTTCAAGTTATTATGGAGCGCTTTACACCAACTGCTCAGAGAACAAAATAGCACCCTGAGTTGTGGAATTGATTTGCAAACTCCTAATGCCTGGGATGATCTGCTTGCAGTATTCTCTTACTTAATTTAGCATGAAGTATTACCTGAGAAATATCAGTGCTTAAAAAATTCAAAGACAGCTTAATGCTCTTCTAATGACTAAAAAAACAGTTACCTCTGGTTGAGGCCAGGGTTATGGGATGGTAGGAAAGAGGCAGGCATGGTATGAAATATTTCATGACTCTTCATTGAATGCATTGTCAATGTTAGCTCTTTTTCTTTCTATTTTCCTTCCTTAACATCATTTTAGAGAGAGTGTGGAGAAAAGGGAACCCTCCTCCACACAGAAAAGGGAATGTAAATTGGTGCAGCCACTGTGGAGAACAGTATGAAGTTTCCTTAAAAAATTAAAAAGAGAGTTACCACAAGATCCATCAATCCCACTCCTGGGCATATATCTGGGAAATACAAAAACTCTAATTAGAAAAGATACATGTAACCCAATGTCCATAACAGCACTATTTACAATAGCCAAGACATGGACACAACTTAAGTGTCCATCGACAGAGGAATGGATAAATAAGATGTGCTATATATATGAATATTACTCAGCCATAAAAAGGATGAAATAATGCCATGTGCAGCAAAATGGATGGATATAGAGACTATCATACTAAGTGAGGTAAATCAGACAAAAAGACAACATATGATATCACTTATATGTGGAATCTAAAAAAAATTATACAAATGGATTTATTTACAAAACAGAAACAGACTCACAGACATAGAAAACAATCTTACAGTTACCAAAGGGGAAGGAGGGGAAAGGATAAATTAGGAGTTTGGGATTAACAGATATACATTACTATATATAAAACAGATAAAAAATGAAGAACTACTGTATAGTACAGGGAACTATATTCAATATCTTGTAATAACCTATAATGGAAAAAGAATCTGAAAAAGAATACACACACACAAACACAACTGAGTCATTTTGCTGAACACCTGAAACTAACACAACACTTTAAATCAACTATACTTCAAAAAAAAATTTTTTAAAAATAATTTTAGAGCAAATGTTGCTAAAAATATCAAGAAATGTTAGAGTTTCTATAAAGTCACTAAAACATAATGTAAAATCACAAATGGTGTTAGTAAAGTTACTGTTTTCCTATAGGGTCGAAATGCATTTTTGTGCCTGTGTTAATTTAGCACACAAATACATACATTTTCTTCTGGGCTTCAGTGAAGTTTTTGTGCTCCTACATATAGGTGAAAAGTCCATGTAATCTCATAAAACAAAGCGAAGCAAAACAATCAAACAAAAAACAAAAGCTGGAGATTTGGAAGATTAGGAAATGCTGTAGTATAAATGCTCTGTCTGCCGTTCTTAACCCTCAATCTTTGTTCTTATTTGGAGTGGCTTATCTCCCCCCACTGGATTAGAAAAAGCAGCATACTACTCACCGCTTTCTTAAAGTACTGCTTGACTGTCTGAATTTCTTTGAGAAATAACCTTGGAAACACAGAAACTTTCCAATGCAAACTTCTATGACAGCTGGTTAGTCTACGGCATATGGTTGTTAGACCTAAAAACCACCCTTGATGGTACTGTTTGTGACATGATTTTTGTGGACAGGAGAGTAGAAAGCACGGTAGGGCCATTTGGTCACAGGTGGATGGCTTTTAGCCTTACTAATACTGCTTGTGGATCTCAGTTGGTGTGCTGGGTTTTATTTATCTTACAAAAGAAATTATTTTCCAGATCTAAAAAGACTAAGAAAAAGTTGAGCATTAAAGGGCCAAAGGAAAAAGCATTAGCTTCCCATGGTACTTAAAAACAACAACAACAAAACACCTCCTGTTATAAAAAGGTACATTTTCAGAGTTTCCCCCTCACCTTGAGTTCTGAGTCCCTGGGCGTCAGAGTAAGAGCCTTACTCTTCACCGTATGCCCTTTTATACCTTTTGAATTTTGTATCATCTGCATGCATTACCTAACAAAAATGTTACTATGAAATTTGAAAGGAAGGTTTCCAACAGGACGACTCTAGTGAGTAAGATTTGGAGCAGTGTATTAATGTCTTTATTTTTGTCCACACTAATGGCTTTTACTGAGTCAACTGAATTCAATGTGACAAACAACTACTATGTGCAAAGCTCTGAGGGAGGCCTGGAAGGGTCGACAAAGAACCTGCCATCAAGGAACTTAATATCCTCGTCCACTTTAACAGCAGCTATTCCAAAAGTTCAAAGCCTCCCTTTGTTTGGACAAGGGTCTAACCTGTTGTCCGTTGTCCAACACCGCTAGCTGGAAACAGCATACAACAAAGTGGTTATATGCTGGGGAAGTGGTTAAACACAGGGGTTATAAGCGGGGGACTTTCTGTTCTTCCATCCATTCAGTCATCAGCAGAATACCTGCTACTGAGGGCCCCGTGCAGGTGACCAATGACAAGCACGCAGAGTTCCTGCCCTCAAGGCCTTACCACCTGGAGATATATTCAGTTCTGAACTGCCTGTGTCTCCTAATGTCTGAGAGAGTATTTGGGCTGCTGTATTAAAAAAAAAATGTGGTCTAGGAGATTTTGTTCGTTAGGGCAACACTAATTCAGCAACATTTAATATTCCTAAAGATTTAGTATAATGCATAAATAGGAATCTTTCAAATACGTATGGTATCTTTTAGACAAATCATTCCTTCATGCAGGGAGAAATCATTTATGGGATAGATACACAGAACACAAATAGGATAACTGAGCAGCTTTAATTCTACACATAGCTCAGATGAGGTTCCCAAGGTACCTTTTCCGAAGGTAGGTGGTGGATGATGCAGCGTGATTTATTAATAAAGTCTGTTGCCTAAAAGTAGGTAGCAGAAAGATTTCCATCACTTACAATGAAGAAACATGAAATCTCGAATTCCTACAAAACTAAGGAGGAATTTTAAATGTCGCAGCAAATTAGCATCAAGAAAAAAAAGGCTTATATAGAGAAATATTTGATTAGAAAAGCAGAACTAATAGAAGTAGAAGGCATTCTCTTGCATGGGAGACAGTATTTAGAGTTCTGATTTATCTGTGTGAGAAAGATATCTTTTTTCTTTTTAATATTGGTAAGAAAAAAGATAGACCGTAAGGCTGGTAAATAATTCAGTTCAAAGCATCTCTTAGGTTCTAATAGTTTAGTTTTTTTCACCATGTCTTCGCCTTTAAAAAGGAAATCACATATGAAAATTAAAAAGTCCCTGTGTTTATATGTTTACATTGTTAATGTAATACACACATTATTGCCATAATACTTACATTATTAATATCACTTGTAGGGGGTAGTTTTGCAAATCAGAATATTTTCTCATTGATTTTACTGTAAAATTTATCATCGAAATGATATCTGCTGCTTGCTTAGCTGCGGACTAAAATAAAGTCGTAATTCCAGTCTGCAAAGACCTTGCAGGTTAAGCCTTACATAGCAGGATAGACAAATTGAATCTTAAAAGATTTAATCTTCACTGCCTTTTTCTTTTTGTAGTGATTCTTTTCCAAAAGCTAATGGAAAGATTTGGAGCTTGAATTGTTTTATGTTGTATATTTGTCTTTGTTTTTATAAATTTAATAGTCTGTGAGTTCATCCTCAAACACTAAACTACTACATAGTAGAGATGAAATCTGATTTGAACAATTCAGCTTTGTATTGCCAATGATGTTGTTCGAGAGCTACAGGAAGAATTTCTCTAAATGGTCGTATAAATCTCACAGATGTGAAGCTGGTGCTCCGATTTATAGTCCACGTAATGGGAAGCCTTGTTTGAGTGAAGGGGCTGTTGTGATGCTGGGTTGATATTAGATCATTGACACTTAACCCAGTGACTCTTTAGCCTAAAGGAACTCCTTGATGGAAATGCACTTGGTGTTTTCAGCTTACTTTGCTTCTGACCCAAATTCATATCACCACCAAGTCCATAATTAGATAAGAAACAAGCAAATTCACGGGAAACACAGGGATGACAGAAAAAAGAACAAGGAAGAACTGCAAAGACCATTGTTTAAGGAAACAAAATTCCTATTAGTAGTGAAAAGATACTCTAGTAATTGTTCACCCTGGCCTCCCTGCTCAGCTGGGCGCCCAGCCATATGGTACCTAGAACAGTGTGTCTAGGCCCCTTGCTTGATAATTGCTGTTTCCAACTGGTGTATATAGTCAGTTTCACAAACAGGACTTCCTGGGGAAATGCCAATGCCAAGACCCTGGATTTGTGTTGTTCATAATTGTTCACCTTCTTAGAAGCACGCTACAGCAGATTTTCACAATCTTTCATTGGTTCTACTTCCCTCAAAGATGCTCTAGAACCTAACTTTTCAAACTTTACTGGGCATACAAATCACCTGGTGATCTTGTGAAATGCTCATTCTGGTTTAGCAGAATGGGTCAGTATTTCTAACAAGGTCTGGGTGAGTGTGTATGACTAACCAGCTCCTGGGTTGCTGGTCGGTGGACCGCGCTGGCATTTCAGGGCTTGACTGGAAGTTCTTGAAGTGTGGGCCCCGTAGCAGCAGCCTCAGAATTATCTGGTAGTTTGTTAGAAATACTGATTCTCCTCCTCTATCCTAGACCTACAGAATCAGGAACTCTAGGGGCAGGGCTCCTGTGTTTTAACAAATTCTTCCAGGTGATTCAGATGCATCCAGATGTTTGAGAACCAGTGCTCTAAACCAATGGTTTTGAACCACATCTGTATATTATAGTGAGCTGGAGCTTAAAATAATACCAAGGCTTGGGCCTTATTCCAAGTTAGGAACATAAGACAGCATTATTATTATTATTATCATCATCATCATCTCCATCGTACAAATGAGGAAAAGAAGGGGCGGTAAAGTACTCATTCTGCCTTGCAGTTAATGAGTGGTGGGGCTTGGAATGAATTTAAGACTTGTCATCCCAGAGTTCTTGTTCTTTCAGCTCCCCTACTCTGACTGCTGAGGGCATTTACAGGATGGAATCCAAAAGCAGAGACTGGTATCGTTTGTACTGTTCTGCCTACTGTCTGGGCAGAAAAGCCCATCAATCTAGCTTCTTTCAAAAGAACTCTATTCTGTGAGGTCCTTTACATTGCTTGGCATTGCTCCCAATCAGTCACCAAGTATACACTTAATTTCTTTTTAAAAGCCACCTGGTTTTGTTTTTTGTTCGTGCGTATGCCTTTTTGTTAAGTGGGTAGGGGATGTGTAATCTATCTCATGCATAATTTGTTTAAGACAAGTCATTAAAAATGCACTGAAGTTTAATATGCTGTATATGTTCCCGCTAGAGTTCTTTTCCTCATGTAAATGATTTTGAAAGTTTTAAAAATAGTTTTTAATGTTTTATTGTGTGCCATTGTTGCAATACCTCATTTTAAAGCTCTAAAATTAACATGTCTTTCCTATCAATTTTATCTTCTATTTGCCTGCTATTGATTTTTTTTTTTACCCTCCGCGTGTCTAATGGAAGCAGAGCTAATGGGTCTTCGCTTTGTTTATTCCTTTGCTTAGGCAGCAGCATTGTTTTGATGTGGTCAGCATAGCTCTAGGAATAGGGCTTTGAGCTGCAGTAAAAGTTTACCAACACACTCCATTTTATTTGTGTAGATGCTAAAAGAATCCTCACTGTTGCCCCTCTTACCCTGTCACTGTTCCTTTTTGTTTCATTTAGTTGTGTTTTGGTGAGGCAGTCTCGTTTTCCTTCAAGGATATCCTTGTGAGTGATCATCACAAAAGATATATAACCTCCTAGAGTGACTAGGAAGATCAAACTAACTGCCACCAGAGAGTGGCTTCACCCTGATTCATGAGGCAATCACGACTTCTTACTAATCTGCTACCACCAGCACTGGCTCTTTAACCAGGGAGAATCCTTGAGGGGGGTGGAGTGGCAGGATGTTGATTGCCATATTTTATCTTCCAACCCACAAATAGTACAGAACAAGCGCACCTTTCATTTATTCCTTAATACATGTAATATGTATTTATTGAGCTTTCTTTTTGAGGGGTAGGGAAATGCCAAGTTCAAAAACGTGAATATTGTCCAAATCATCAGCAGAGGATTGTGTCTTTTGTCAAATTTCAATTATCTGTGATAATAAGCATGAAATAAAGAATTAAGGAAAAGTAGATATGTAGAATAAAAGGCAAAAAGAGTGGACCTTCCTCTGACAAATGAACTACATTATCATTTGTTATGGAGTTCAACTATCTAGTCTAGTATGGATGAATTAAACCTTAAGATAATCACGAAATTTTACATATTCAATACTTTTTACCACTTTGCCCACCAGATCTTTTTACCAGACACACTGGCAAAGCAGCAGATCAGGTCTCTGACGCAAATGTTAATGAGCAGTGGAACCGCCCAAAGGCAGGAAGCAGGAGAGAAGAAAGGGGCCTTGATAAGCCACTAGTGGATAATCATTCTCTAGATAATTAAACGCTGATGCTACGCAACGGATACAACTCAAAATACTGATAGGACAAAAAATATATCTTTTCACTTGTGGTATTCTCTTCTGAACTTTCCAGAAATTTCGCTTGTGACTTTCTCTTCTGAACGTTCCAGAAATGGTCAGTATGAGGCCCTTTTATCAAGTGCTTTGTGACTAACGAGCACCAGCGTCTAGCTGTTCTTACACGCCTGAGCCAGTAGGGGCGCCCGCGGCCCAGAGCAGGCGAGGGAACTTGGACTTCCATCTCTCTCCCTGATTTGTTGCGCAGCTTTAAACAAGTCACCTTATCACCAGCTCTCCATTTTCTTATCTGTTTAGGCATGATGATGTCGGCTGCTCACCCAACAAATATATTTTAAAGATTAATGGAAGAGTGCTTGCGTAGTAACTTGGAATTCCTTGTGTCAAAGCGTTACACCCTTCCTGTTGTACCACTAAAATTAATAAATATTGAACATATATTTATGTAAACACAGAACACCACAAACCCAAAGGCTGTATTTTAAAAACCTAAGCATTTGGTTTCAATAGAAGTAAGGAACAGGGAAGGTTAAGCATAGCTTCTGGCCCGTCTTTTCCCTCAGAAGTCTATTGCTTGTGCAACGTATCTTGAGAATTTTTCCCAAAGAAGTTGATTAGACTTTTAAAATGTTCCTTGTACTCCTTTTCCTCCATCCAACCCATCACCCTTGCTCCTGGCTGTTCAGAAATGAGAGGAGCTGCCTTTGACCATCAACTGTTTTAGGTCTGTGGGCAGCTACTCTTTTTTTTTTTTTTAAACTAAAAACATTTAAGAAAATTGAGGTATAGTTGATTTACAATATTATAGTAGTTTCAGGTGTACAACATAATGGCAGCTACTCTTTTGTGTGATTTCCGTAATCAATGATGAGGGAGGACAGTGACCTTAATTTGGTTCCTGAAGATCTATAAGGAATTAAATACAGTAAATAAAAGGCTAAGAGAAATATTATTAAATGGTTGTGATCATGAATGACTAGTGTGTATTAAGGCTAAAAAATAATTTAACTCTGCTGGTGGCTTTTCAAAATTCTTTAAATATAAGATATATAACTACTCATCATATTACAAGTTAGTAAGTATATATGTGGGGACTACGTAATGTTAGCAACATTACTGGGTGCTGGATAAGATGCAAAATGGATAAAAGGCATATCTTCAGAAGGAATATAGTCTCATTGAATAGATGAAACTACATGAAATTTAGAAAATTCTAAAATTAATGCACTGATTTTTTTTAGTAATTGAAATCTCAACTAAAAACCCTGGAAAAGGAGACTTAAAGTCAAAAGATATATAATGGGTAAATCTTTGCTAATTAATGCTTGCCTTCTCATACTTAAAGTATTTTTAAGCCAGATTTATGCCAAATATTGTAACATTTGGCATAAATCTGGCTTAAATTTGTAATTTATGCCAAACCTCACTAATTAGACATACATACTGAAAATCAGACCGTATTAGCACTAAGGTGCAGCTAGCACAGAAAGAGAATGGGACATGTATTTAAAAGTTCTTCATAATTTGAAAGAGCCTTTTAGCTCAGGAAATGAGACTATAACATCTGGTTAAAGCTAAAAGAGAATTTTAATTGTTCAATCTGGACAATAGCCAAAACCCTGGAGTTAGCACACCTGGATAATATCCATATAATGTTTCTAGAGAAATATATTCTGGTACGGAAGCAAATAATGAAATTTTTAAAGGTTAATGAGGGGAATGGAGAAATTTTGGGAAACAAATCTGTAGAACGATGTTGTATAATAATCATGTTTGAAGCTTTAGAAGAAAAACCAGGTTATGCATAGAAAATAAGAAGCACCATGAAATTTGTGTTGTTGTTGTCGTTTTCTTTAAATGTCTTTAAAGTACTGTTTTTACAAACAGACTAAGGAGGTTTAATACTTCAGTTTTCTTCACATATGACATATAGTTGCCATTCGGTGAGGTAGATTTAGGTTTACCTTTCATTTCTATTTTGATAAATATTTCAATTCCCCTAAAATCCAGTGAGAGTGCATTAGGTCTGAGTGCATCACAGTTAGTGAAGACAGAGAGAAAAGAGGAAAAGAGGAAGAGCTTTAGATTAGAAGCAGGAAAAATGAAAATCCTTAGAAAATGTGTTTAGTAACCCTTTGGTACTCTTGTTGCTCAGCCAGCCCAAAAAGAAAAAAAAAATGGACAACATATTTAAAAATAAGTTACTGAGTGATTGAGTTAAAAATGACAACTTTCACAGTACAATGACTTCACAAATGGATTTCATACTGTTGTATGGTATTAAGTGGTGCAACATTGCTAATGGTATGGAGACTATGTGTAGAAGTTGTTTTACAACTTATTGATAAGACCGTCTCTGGTTCTGTTGCCTGATTCTCATCAGTATGTACAATGATCAGTTCAAACTGAATGCCTTGGCTTCAGATTGGAAATTTGGGGACAGAACCAAAATTTTAGCATACAGCTGTGAATTATAAAGGAAGACTGATACTAGGAACTGTAAACCAAACACCACAGTTGCCCCCACTGAAATGATAATGTTAACTAAGAGAGGTGTGACACAGCCCTAATTATAGGCACTAACTTGCCCATTAGTATAGGATGCCCAAGCAGTAGAGTTATTGATGCAGTACAGATTGGGTTTTAGAGAACTAGTATGAAACTTGAGATTTCTAAATATAAGTTAAAAGCAATGTCTTATGGGTCAGGTAATTCTAGGTACTAGATATAATCAGTTCAAAAGTACTAGATGTAATCAATTCAATCTCAACTAAAATATTGGAATAAATATAAAGAGGAAAATTACTAATCAACCTCTAGATAATAGCAGAATGATAAGCCATAAGCATTTAAAAAAGAATAAATAATGATAAGAAAATCTGATTACTTTTTTGACAGAATTCTGTGAGATTAAGTCAATGAAATTGCTATATTATACTTTGATTTTGGTTTTACAGATCATGAAATTATATTTGCAAATTTTATGCAAATTTACTAAGAGATTAATGTGGTCATGTTCTATAGACTTAGGACAAAGAAAATCCTGATAACATCATTGGTGAAAAAATGTATAAAGAGATTGCAAGGTCATGAATGCTGTGTCTAGAAGAGCTGAATAGTTTTATTCTCTCTTTCTTATTTTTTTTCATTCTCTTTTTATAGCCACATTTCTCACCTTTTTTTGGATGCACAGATTTTGTAAATGCTTGTGGTTGGTCACAAGGATGAGCCAGAGAAGACAGCACACCTACTGACAAAGGTTTATATGGTATCATTGTTATATCATTCATTCTTTTCAACGAGCAATTTTTTGAGCACTTACCATATTGCCCAGACACTGTTTGAAGTACATGGGCTATATCAGTGAACAAAGCAGATGAAATCCTTTCCCTGGTGGAGTTTATGTTATGGTGGCTAGAGGCCAAAAATAAACAAGATAAATATGCAAATTATGTAGTGTGTTAGAAGGTGTTAGAAGGTGATCCACGCTATAGAAAAAAAAGTAGAAAAATGTATTGGCTTTGTTGGGGAGGAGTGCAATTTTAAGTAGAGTGGTCACGGTATTTCCAATTGGGAAGAGGATCTTTGAACAAGGACTTGATGCCACGAGTGAATTAGCCACATGAGGGAGAAAAGTGTTCCAGGTAGGGGAACAGATAACACAGAGGACCTAAGGACAGAATGTGAATCTGGATGAGGCCAGAGAGTTAACAAGGGACCCAATCATATTGCCTTTTTGGCCATTGTTAGCACATTAGCTTTTACTCTGAGTGACGGGGAGTCATTGGATAAATTTAAATAGAGGGGTGAAATGATCTTACTTATTATTTGACTACATCACTTGGGCAACTGCTGAAAATAGACTCTAAGTGGACAAAGATAGGAGCAGCATGACCTCTAGGAGGCTCTTATTCCTATATGGGGTTAACTTTATAGAATATAATTATTTTAGGAATCGCAGCTTTGAATTTTATAGCCTAAATTCCATGAATACAAATATTTTTATATCAATATATATTTAAAAGGAAATTATTTCCAAGAGTCATCTAGTAAAACAATATTTGATCCTCAAAATTTCAAGACCATAAATCAAATACATAATTTAATTAGTGTAATGATTTATGTGTGCAATATTTTACAGCTTTCCATATTCCTTCACAAGGCAGGAACTTATTTAAACCATGTAAAGACCCTGTGAGGTTGGAGAGATGATTATCCTCATCTCATCTAAGGTAAAGATACTTTATCAAACTAGTTAGTGGCAGGACCAGGATGGGAATCCAAGTGTTCTTACTCCAAGCCCAAAGCTCTTTCCACTCTATCATTTTGCTTCAGACAAGTCTGAAATTTGTTATAATAGGACATGACCTACATTAAAATTACTGTTAATGACTTTCAAATGAAGGAAATTTTCAGAAGGTATTAAATTGGAGGGGAAGAAGTAGTGTACAGGCAATTAATGAGAAAGAAATAATAAAAATCAATCCTGATAACTTTGGTACTTTATTTCCTGACCTCTTACTTTCACTTAAAAGTCATTTATTCAACTACTACTAGAAATTGGAGCTCACTCAAGGTCAAAATTATGGTGGTATGGCTACCAGCCAAAGCTAACTTTCTGTCAAAATTATCTTTAAAAGAGATTAGGCTGAAGGTGTCTTCTAGGTCAAATATAAAGGTATTGCAAAAACCTTGGGTCAAACACACCTCTTAAAAAATTAAATGATTTGAGATTGTCAAAAATTAGTAAAATCTGTGGAATTCCATTTAAGAAGTTATACTACCATAGATCATGATGCTCACCAGGTTTTTAAGCTTTAAAACTGCTTCCAAATCGAGTTGAAAAACAGTCCAGTTGTTACTTTAAATTTCATTACAACAGCTGTCCTTTCCCTACCCTATTTGCATCTCAAAACCTCTGAGCAACCCCTCCTATACTTGCTGAACACAAGATATTTCATGATATATGATTTCAAACTCCTTAACAGTTTGACCTTGAGTAAAGGTTTGAACTTTGCCCTACATCTCAGGGCTTCCACCACCATTATGCAACACTGACCAGTCTTAGAGACCACACTTTCCAGGTTGACCAGTAGGCCCACTTGGATGGGTCCCACTGTGATTCCAGAGAATTCATAGTTTTTCCATGTTTCCTCTACTTGAAAAGGAAGAGCAGTGTGAGGAACAAAGTTAGAACAGCTGGGATACTAAAATAGCAGAGTCTCTCTGTAAATAAAATGGACTAATCAACCTAGATTGAGTGTAAAATAATTTTTATAGAGCTCCTGCAATGTGTCTGGCACTGGGTTGGATGCTTTCACATTTATTATTTTGTTTATTTTCCTTCAATCCTGCAAGGGGAATGTAAAATATATTTATATTTTATTGATCTATAAATTGAGTCTCAGAGAATTTAAGTAACTTCTCTATGAAAAAATATTCCCACTAAAGATTGTTTGACTCCAAATCTCACAGAGCAGATATTTTTGCCATACTGATGCAAAGTTAATCTAACCCCAGATCTTATACATAATCCTCTGAGCCCCACTTGCTATTATATCTTTCACACTGAATAGAGATGTGAATGCCTTTGGGTGCCTGGAGATGCCATGTCCACACATATTGTAGTTATAGATTAAATTCATTCACTCATTGAGCAAATGTCTATTGGATTGAGGACAGCTCAGTCAATATAAATTGTGGTGAAAACTGAAGTTAATTAGCTGAGATAGATGTATATCCCAGAGCCAAGTGTTATTCAATGACACCTACTTTATACAAGTGTTCTTTGTACAAAACCCAAGACTTCCCTTGCCATGAAGAGTGATGACATAGCTAAAAGTCAGAATCCAAGTTTGGAGAAACTCTTTTTTCAGTTTCTAGTTTGGTTAAATATAATTACTAAAATGCCATATTATTAAAACAGAAATAAAGCCATAAGAGAAAGTAAAAAGATTATGATATATTCATCCAAGTAAAATATTGATGACTTCTGAAAGGAACATTGACAGACTCTAGGTAAAATCTGATTAGAAAATTAATGTCAGATACATTAGCCAGAGATGATCTCTTCATACTGATTTAAATTATATCACTCAAAAGAAGGGCTCCTCCTAAGTGTCAGTGTTCTTTCAGCCATACCGACCTGGATTCAGAGCAATACCTGACATTTGGCTTTGTCCCCCTCCTCATTGCCCTGGGGAACCTATTTGTCTTTCCTTCCCTAAAGTCCAAAAGTTTTTTCCCTCAAGATCACTATACTTTCTTCAACTTAAAAAAGAAAGAACTTAATTTTTCCCCACTAATTAAAATCATATACCCTAATATGTGTCATTTACATTATTTTGGAAATACACTATCACTTCTTGACATCAGTCACTAAGATGTATCTAGCAGTCAGTAAGACTCTACCTTGTAGAAGTTACACAAAGTGAATTTACAGGAAATATTATAAGATAAAACCTTCCCAATTTCATTTTTCCCCTCTTTTACTTAATTTTGGGGGTTAATTTCATGAAGGAAAGAAATTACACTTGCCCACAAATTGTCAGATGGATGTAGCCTTTCTTAGGTTTGCATATTAAAATTTGAAAGCATAATGAGAAAAAAATTGAGATGGGACCAAATGATCTTATGCCTCTCTCCCTCCCTTGTCTCCCCTTCCTCTGTTCTTTTCTTCCCCTTCATCTCTCTCTGCTTTGTTCTATTTATTAACCTCCTACATGAAAAAGGCAATAATGAGAATAGATAAGGTAGAATAAATAGGTATGGCCCCCTAACACCACAATTTATAAAAGACATCAACACTGATAAATAGATATGTGGTGATACACATGGGTACCCAGCAATGGTCTGAAACAACTGTGTACTATTTCATGAGAAATACGCACTCCTCATGAGTCTAAATCAAGGTGTTTTAACTAAATACAATCCAGTGTTTATCATTGTTATTTCCATTCATTTCCTTTGCATAACAAATTACATCCTTTGTTATTCAATTATTCAAACTATTCTGAGAATCAGTTTCTACATATGTGAAATATTGTCATTGGACAGGTGGTATCTAAAGTTTTTTTCAAGGACCTACTGTAGAGCACAGGCAACTATACTAAATATTTTGTAACAACCTATAAGGGAAAAGAATCTGAAAAATAATATATAGAATATATATATGTATACATATATGTATAACTGAATCACTTTGCTGTACACCTGAAACTAACACAACATTGTAAATCAACTATACTTCAATTAAAAAAAATAAAGTTCTTTTCAGATCTAAAATACTGTGACAATGAAACATCTCATGAAACATCTGGTGTCCATACATGCTGCTTTTTTTTGCGCTATGCATCCATGTTTCTACTCTCATAAGCATTACCTTTACCCCAAAATCTTAGGGTATTTTTCAATTCCTGTTTCCTTGGGAATGACAAGGCATGGAATCTCCCAGCTTTAGGTCTCACAAATTTCAGAGAAGATACACAGAATGCCTAATTCCTGGTCATATTTAATAATATAGAGCCTGAACTCTACTATTAGAGAATCACTGCCACATTTCTCCCCACTGAAGATCATTCATGGAGAGGTGGGAATTTGGCTTAAAAGATAGGGCAACTTGATCTGATTTTAGCTCCAGGATGGTTTAGGGGCATCTTGCATTTACCCAGTGGGGAAATAGAACAACGAAACAAGTTTACAACTGAGGAGGAGAAGGATGCCTCAAAAGAGATATAAGAGACAGAGTTTTATTTAGTTTTCCTTCTATACTATAATATGTTTGATAAATCCTTTAAACTTTTAAGCAAATAGCGTATAACGTGGATGATAAAAATCTAACCTTGCCTGTTTCAGCAAAGATTCAAGATACTTTACAAAGATTTCAGATTCAGCAAAACACAAAAGACATTTCAATAAGCATTTTCTCTTAATTGTTAAGCACATGTACCCACAAAATTACATTTACTTTTTGATCATTTAGGCTAATTTATCAAAATTCACTAATGGGACAACTTTAAAATCTAAGAAGCCTGTAAGTTCATTTTCCCAATACAAATAAAATATTTTCACTTTGAAACTGGAATACGATATTTTCCCAAGAAATTAATTATACATTTGGAAGATTCTGCAGAAAACGAACTATGGTTTTAATAAGGGTCCTGAAATTCACTGACATGTGAATATTCCCATATTAGAGTACAGCTTACATTCATTAGGTGTGTGACTGAATTTCCTGTTTAATTTTAGGTTAATGAAATAAATACTTTAATATAGCTCTCTATTTTTTTCTAATCCTGATATTTTATGAATGAACAGGGCAGCAATCCAAGTTCTGGGCCTCTCACACAGGGTCAGAAGGCTGGAATTACTTAGCAGACTGTTCATCCCACTTTGAGGACAAAGGAAGTTGCACAAAATATTTTGATAATAACAGAAATACAATGAAGAAGTCTTGTAAGACAAAGCAGGGTTTTCTCTGCTGAAGGGACAATTCACCGTAAAACCCAAGAGGAGGTTACCAAATGGGTGCAGTGATCTCTTTTGGGGACTTGAGAATGAGTGGCCTCCCTAAGTTATGAGGACAAAGTGAAATGACACCTTTGCAGTTTCCAACAGCTCAGAAGACTCCACTTTGACATTTCATTTTACCTTGGCCAACAACTGCAATGAAAAATAGCCCGGACACATTATAGGATATGCCCTTATGCATGATATTTTGTATCAGATATATCAGTCACATTGCAAAGGACTTAGATCAACTTAAAAAAAATAAAACCCAATAGAATGATTACAGCCGCTGCCTAGAATGACAAGTATTATCAACAAAAATTAATCAGGCGCATCTTTTAGTGAACTCAATTAATAATGTGCAACAACAGGGTCTCTTTTCTTAAGATGAAAATTAATTAGTGGAGGGAAGGTCACTTGGAGATGCTGACATCACTCATCAGAATGCTCTGGCAGCTCTAATTATTTGTCTTCCAGGCTTGGGTGATCAGAAATTATTGCAATACCTGAGCAACATTTTGAAAAAGCTTTGTGCATGGCTCTTTTAATTAGACCTGGTATTTGATTAATGCAGTTGAAGCATTTAGATCAGCCTCTTATCATTGAGTGACTTAGAAGTTTTAGGGAATTATACTGTGTGAGACAGGGTCACTGAAGAGGTTTGGAATCTATATATTTTTATTATTAACAGAGTTATAATGTTAAATTAGATTTATCTTTCTCTTTTAAGCACTCCATTTATTGCCAAGCCAGATAAGGTATGGGATAGAATTTTATGAATTCATATTTCAAGAATTTTTTTTTTCTTTTTTGCATCTCAACTAAAATAACCATGCTTGGAGTTTTAGAATTGAACAACTTAATTTGAAACTCTTTAAGGACTTCACCTTAAATGAAGTAGGATGTAGGACAACATCTCAAAAGATGAATATAATCGTTATGTCAAAACTCAACGTTAAGAAAATTCAGTTAAGGTCTTTTGTGTATAGATGTTGCAGGATCATAATGTGAATATAGAGACAAACTATCTTGGGAAAATAGATGAGGAAAAAATATCGTAACATAGTCAATGTTGATATGAATGTACTTATTTCATGAGTTGAATAATTAAATTTCTAAATTTTGGAGGTTTAAAAAATACGTGATAAAACTTGTCTATATTAACTATGTAATTGTTTAATATTTTGGGGGCTTTAATGCAATTTACATGGTATTCATAACAATGGTAACTTTAAGCTGATGTTCACATAGTGTATTAAATGTCAGCTATGGTTTTGGCTACAGGTTTCTTCAAAGACCACAGGATGAAGTGGAATTAGGGTAAATTTTATAATAACATTTTTATCTGCAGGGGGACATATTTGAATCTTTAAAACTACAAAGTAGCAAATGTTCACAAGGGGCTGGCAGGGGTATACTTGCTGGGCAAAGGAGGAATAAGTCGCTAATAGACCCCAAATTTGGGTCTTTCAATTTTGCTGCCCACTTACTCACTGACCTAATAGTATGGGTATATATATATGCACATCTATTTTCAAGAATATAGCTTATTTTATGGACTATTTTTGATCCAATTAGAGAAGCAGCATGGAGTAGTGAAAGGCACTTGGCTTTAGATCAAAGAAACCTGGGGTGAATTCTTGACTTTGCTGTTTAACATCTGTGTGATCATGGGTGAGTTGCTCAATCTCTCTGGAAATCAGTGACTTCACCTGTAAATGGAGAACATAGCCCTAATCTCATGGGCAGTTAGGAAAATTACATGAGATAATGTATTTGGAAATGCTTACTATAGTGATCAAAATATTGCAGGAGTTCAATACATGTTAATTCCATTCACAATCTTGGGCACTGACATTTTGATGTCTTTCAGTTATTTGTAAAAGGGTCTACCTGGTTTACATGATTTTCAGTTTAATAGATCACCCTGATGGGCTCTATTTAAAATCAACAACTTGAGGATATTTATATACTTAAATATATAGCTTATATAATCCAGTTAATGATCTATACTGGAATTGTCTGGGTTGTAGAAATAATGAAAAATAAAGTAACTTGTCCTATACTCACTGGTAAAACATTTTGGATACTTATTTCTACTGATGAATTATGCATGCAAAGGCCAAATGAGGCACACTGATTTATTTTCCCTCTTTTATGCCTTGATTTTCAGGCTGTGTGCAAAGCAGTGTATATTTTGTTCTGTCCTGCACTCCCACTGACTATATAATGCTCCTGGGGCTCTTCAAGTGGAGGAGACACGCAGCTCTACTCACGGATGGCAGGTTGGCCTGTAAAGCCAAGGTAGTGAGCAGGCATTTGGGAGAAAACATTTTAAAATTAGTGTCAGATGTGGAATTGTTATGCGGAAATATAATATCTCCACTCAGGTGTCAATTCCATTCACACTTCTATTATACCTCTCAAAACCCCACCATTTAAAAATCTATGAAAACATGTCTTAAAAACTTCAAATTACAACTACTGTGTAGACATGTAAAATATTGACCCTAGATAACTTAAAAAAATCGAACAAATATTAATATAGCATTTACTATGTGCCAGGCATTATTCTAGGTCCTTAATGAGAAAGAAAACCCAAAATTAGGAACAGCATGCTGTTTCCAGAAGACAACAGAGAGCAATAAATAAGAAAAAAAATGCCTTAAAAACATGTTTGACAACCTTACATACTAATCGGTATTATGCTGTGTCACTTGCCCCTCAATGATGAGAAGCGTCAAATCATTAGTTGTCATCGAGAGGAAGGTTTTCTGTTGTCACCCCCATTCAGATTTTCTGGTTAGAGGACCACTTTCACTGGGAAAAGGTGATGTGTTATTGGCTGATTCCAGCCAATGCTGATGCTCTTGTGTACATTTGTAGAGTCCCCAGATATATGGGGACTCTCTCTAGCATCTTTCTTCTTCTGTTCCCACTCACTTCCAGATCTACGGGATGGGCTGTGCTCTGCTCCGCTGTGCCCATAGCACAAGGTGGAGAAGCCAGGGCCACAAGACTTGGAGTCTGGAGAAGTGGCTTAATGTCCTGCTCCTATCACTAATCCACATCTTTAAGCTCTTTAAGGTCATATTTAGCTCTGTAATACTAGGGATATATGTCTATTAGGTTGGGAGTTTATCAACATCAGCAACTATGTCTAATTCATGTTTTCATCTCTAGTGATAAAGGAAGAAGGGTGGGAGATAAAATTTCCCACCCGGGGCAAAGCTTCCTTCTACCTTTCCTCACCCTGCTTACTTGATGTAGCTCTAACTTCCTATTCAAAGGGCAGATAATTCCCTGTATTATGACAACCAGTACATTTTATTGCTAGAGAAATTAATACAGACAGATCATCAGCCTATGGTACCATGACCAACACCCCATTTCAATGCAGATTGAAACTTCTTTTCAACCTTCTTTTAAGTAATTTTCCAAAAATACAACCACCAGTTCTTAAAAGTGGGGAACATATTTTGTTAGCCAGCATTTCAGTCATTTTATTATAGAAATCACTTCAGATCCTTGCCAATTCTATGAAATTTGATTAGCTCCTGAGAGTATGAATTGAAGGTTCTTACTAAACACTGTCAAAGGTAGAAAAGTTGGAAAAGTATTGCATGTAAAAGAAGCAAAATATCACTGAAAAGATAATACACTTATAAGGCTCTAAAGTGAGAATTTTCAGAGTAGTGTTTTAGGGACATTCGTGTCGATTGGTTATTCAATGCTGCAAACCCTGGCTGGCTATGGGAATTTAGACAAGCTGCTTCACCCCCAGTGTCAGGTACCTTATTTATAAACTGAGCGTGTGCAGAGAAGAGCTACCTGGGCTCTGCAACTTGTTGGTTCAAGATCCTAAAAATGGTACTCAAGTAACCTGGAGGGTTGCAAAAATCACGTCTTCTCCTAAGAGAAAGACTGTCACATCCAAACTGCAAAGTGAGCTGAGATTTCCTACAGCATCTATTTGTCTACTGCAGGTAAATTGTAAGATCATTCAAAATTCAGTGATGACTTAAAAATATCCTACTTTATTTACAAGTGAGTCATCCTTTCCTCCATTCCCTCTAATTGTGTGAATGACAATTAGAAAGAATTTCCCCTAGGATTATTTATCAAACAGATCTACATTTATCCACCTAAATTGCCTGCAAGTTTTAAATACATTATTTAAAGCTGGGTAGACTTGAAGTATTTTCAGATTTGAAGTAAAATATGGTATTTTTGAAAAGATTCTATTATCAATTGCTGGGATTTGTATTAATTTATAGCATTTGAAGCAAATTATAATAAACAAGCCCTTTACTTCTTAGCATCATACATCTTATTGTCTCCATGACCTGATGAGTAACTGATTAAATTAGCAAAACCTTTCTCTGCATTGAGACATGGGGAGTTATCGGCAATAGTATATATCATTTCTTAACAAATTCCTCAGTGATTTTTCTTAAGCCTGTCCACCTGATTCTATTCAATCAATAGAAAATGTTTGTAAGAAAAATATTGCTAGTAAATTCTTATTCTTTCTCGGGACACATCAGAAGTCTTTAACTTGTCAGAAGTCTTTCCATGTTTACACAATAAGACATTTCTGTTTGACAAATATAAGGATGCCCAAGTTGTTTTGTCAAATGCATCACCTCAAGCTATATAGCTAACGATACGCATTTGATCACCTTGCCAACTGTTTTAAATAGAGAAACAAAGGAAACTACACATGTGTATTAAAACTGATTAGCATTGTACCCTAAAGCAATTAAATAAATATTAGAAGAAACTCCCACAGCCCTTTGTTTTGCTATATGGGGCTCAGCTGTGCTCTTTCTAACCCTAACTACATCACTTCAAATTACCAGTAAATTAACAGAGGAACACTTTCAACCTCAGAGCAGATTTGATCCAAATAGTCTTTAAATGCCATTTCTGTTCCTATTAACCTAAAGATCGGCATAGCAGATATTTTCTTGATGCTGCCCAGCAGTCTAGGGCATTAACGGCTAAGTTGTGACAGCACTTTTCATGATGATTTATGATTCCGTGTTTAACTTGATTATGCCAATGCTGACTCTGAATACTATTTCAATTAGTGCACAGAAGGTCACATCACAAATATTCCTCTATAATCTATTCCTATTAACACTAATACACAGAGTAACCAAATCTTTTCACCCTTGTTGATTCACATCAACCATAGCCCTAACTGCAGGCTTGTTTACCCATTTACTGCTTTGGACACTTCCGAAATGGTAATTTTCACTCCTTTGAGTATCATTAATATCTGTACTATGACATGGGGAATAAAGCATCTCTCTGCTGGCATTTGTGCATTAATGATTATCAAAGTCTCAGATTTATTAAACAGGAGGTATGCTTTCTAAAATGCCTGTCTAAAGCATTATTTCATGACCAATTACTAAATAAACATACAAAAGGTATTTTAGGGAAATGAACCTGGCTTCCGCCTAAAATCAATTTTAGCAACAACTTTCTCTCATTATTGCTCCCTTAACGACTTCGGGGAATTGCTCCTGGATAGATGTAACCAATCATAATCCAGTTTCCATTTTTTGAATAATTTCTACATCTAATCATTGGGGAAAACAGAGCATATTGGGTCATCATGTCTTTCTTTTCTACCTGAAAAGTGCTTATCAAACAGTCCCTGTGGTACAAAATTAAGACTACAAAGAGGAGTGGAGTTTTACTGAAAAAAAGTTTTCAATTTGTCCAAAGGTTAGAGTGAAACCAACTGCTAGAGACAAAATCCACACATCATTTAAACAATTAGTGAGGAATGTTCAAAGACTTTATGTTCAAAGTGCACACAATTTGTATTTTAAGTCGTATGCGGACGGAATCTAGACTTAAAGTTAATTAACAATAAACCAAGAGGGCTTCATCGCAGACATTTAACTGTGCGCGGGGAGGCCGGCGTCCAGCGGAGAGCGTGGCTGGAACTGGGAGTGCGGGCGTGGAATGTCACAGCGCTCAGTAGGTCCCCAATAACTGCCTTATTAACAACGATGATGTCAGCCTTGCAAAATATTAAAGGGGCCCTGTCCCCGTGGCTTGCTTTTTCGTTTTCAGTGACCTGAAAAACATTTTTTATAACAAGGTATTTACAAAAGAAAAAAAAAAGCAATAGCATTATTTCACAACCCACTATCGCCAGTTCATTGGCAATCTTGCTTTCAGGAATTCTCCAGCAATCAAACATCATATTCATATTCCTCTCACAGCTGATTTTACTGAGTTTTCATGATATATTCAATAGAAGCTTAGTGCCTATGGGGGCGGGGGGAACTGCTTTCCTTTTTTGGTGGGAGAGACTGAATTTGCATGATTATGGCAGTTTGTAAAAGTCAAAACAACTGGTAGAATTTATAAAAATATCAATTGTTGTGGAATTCTTTCTTTAAAAAATTTTTTTTGTTTTTAAATTGAAGTATAGCTGATTTACAATGCTGTGTTAGTTTCTGGTGTACAGCAAAGTGATTCAGTTTTATATATATATTCTTTTTAATATTCTTTTCCATTATTATTACAAGATATTGAACATAGTTTCCTGAGCTGTACAGTAAGTCTTTGTTATCTATTTTATGTACCGTAGTTTGTATCTGTTAATCCCAAACTCCTAATTTATCCCTCCCCCACCCCCCTTCCCCCTTTGGTAGCCATAAGTTTATTTTCTATGTCTGTGAGTCTGTGTCTGTTTTGTAAATCAGTTCATTTGTATCGTATTTTTGATTCCACATATAAACGATATCATATGATTTTTATCTTACTCTGTCTGACTTCACTTAATATGATAATCTCTGGGTCCATCCATGGCCTTATTTCTTTTCAGTGTTTTTATACAATTCCTCCACATACCACTTCAGCTAAAGGTAGAGAGCTAGCCAAAACTGATTATGTATCAATCCATCCGTTCCTCCCCATGCACCCACACACTTACTTCTCTGCACAGTTCCTTTCCTGCTATCCACCCTTTTCCCTAGACTGGATTGACCTGTCAGGCCCATGTCCCATATTCCAAAGGGATTCATCATCTCCCACTAGTCTTTTCTAGACTATTAACTGACAAATAAGATAGTACTCCACACAGAATCAACACGTGACCCCCATCTGTAGATTTAAAAAGGGAATCTTGGAGAATATAAAAACAAAACTACACTAGTAAAATGATGTAGGTTGGGGTAACAATGTGTGGATGAGGGTGCTGCTAAATAATTCCTGTAACCCAACAGAGCCGTTATCTGTTTCATCTGTAAAGTTTCCCTGCTCTTTGGGATGCTAGAGACACGAAAACGACAGGCCTAGGAGGATGCAGTCTTGTCTCTGAGAGGTGCATGTCTAGTCTTACATAAAGAGGATTCCCAAAGCTGAAGGGAAAATTGACCCCAACTCATAAATATCCAACTATTACTTTCGTGTTAAAAAGTTAACTCCCCAAACCTGAAAAACTGGGAAGAAATCATCCCTTATGACCTTGTACATAAAGGTACAGTGTACGGTGCCTGGCACATTATAGCTGCTCAAGGAGAATTAGTTTTCTTCCTCCCATCCTCTCTATTGTTTCTTACTCTCCCTCTCTCGCTCCCCCTACCCTGGACTCAGCTTTCAAAAGTGAAGTGTCCAGAAATGAAAGCCAGTTAGTCTGGAGGTGTGCATTCTGTGATCCTCCTACCCCTCACCCCTTCATCATAGTTTATGTCAAAACAGCTGGAACAAATAATTGGTTGCAAATATTTTTTTTTTTGCGGTACGCAGGCCTCTCACTGTTGCGGCCTCTCCCGTTGCGGAGCACAGGCTCCGGACGCGCAGGCTCAGCGGCCATGGCTCACGGGCCCAGCCGCTCCGCCGCATGTGGGATCTTCCCGGACCGGGGCACGAGCCCGTGTCCCCTGCATCGACAGGCGGACTCTCAACCACTGTGCCACCAGGGAAGCCCCAAAGATTTTAAAATAAAGGATTCACTTTCCATTCCAGTACTGGAATGCTGATTGAAAACTTATTTAGGAGTAGAGGGAAAAATCCAGAAGGGGGCGGGTGGGGGGAAGAATTCCATGCCAGGGTAGCAAAGGGGGAGAGAAAATCATCTCACTTTTCTTCGTTGCCTGAAGACACACTTAAGGGGGCTTAAGTATGGACTGGCAAAGATGAATGAACCTCCTTATTGTTGCATTAATAGGATAGTTAGAGTTAAGGATCAGTGAACATTTATTCTTATAATAAAAGCTTTCTTTAGGTTTCCATATAAATGTACTTCTTTGTATAATAGTATCTGTGTAGTAATCATAAGTGATGCTTAGCCTACACGTCTGAGTGATTAGGGAATAGTTATAAATTTTTATATGCATATATCTGTATCTCCATGTGGAGATAGCCTGCCTTCCTTTTACAGGTGACTCATAAAAGGGTTGTAATAGGAAAGATCCACTTCAAATGAAAGGTTGAGCTGTTACATCTAGATTGAGAGCGATCACAGAGATTAGCCCCTTGCCCTGAGTAATTTATAAAAAGCAAATGAGGGACTGGTGGCCATGAAAATAAATATAATTAACCCACTTAGAAAAACCTTCACCCTTGTTACAGACGGTTTCTGCTCCATCAGACCGACTAGAGTCACATGCAAATAAAGAGAAAGATTCCAAGATTTTAAAGTTTCTTTCTAATTTTTTCATAAATAATTGGACTGTAGAAGAATAGGCCCATTTTTCAAACTCTGAATAAGCACCTCATGTATATGAGCCAGTTCATAATTTTTGCACAGATGTCACACTCCACGGGATATAAAAACAAACTAAAGATAGCTGGCCATATAATGTGTAGATATATCATCGTTACAGATGCTCGGTAGAGCTTGTGCACTATTTTCCCCCAAACAATCTCAAATCTACATATTTTGAAGATATAAATTTCTCGTTTGTTATTCTTGGACATGCTCTTTATTTTTTTTTAAGTGAATTTTTAAAAAGTTCCAGGCCCACAAAACTGGCATGAAACTGACACGGCTGGAGAAGCAGCCCATCCCTACACAAAGAAGATGCAACAAAGACAGTGTGTTTTTCTGACACTGCCTATGAGAGCCTGCTTAGTGAGAACGAAAAGTGTCCTCCCCAATGAATTCAGGCTTTTGGCTCAGCCATTTGAAATCTTGTTCGCTGACAAAGAGCCCACAAATGTTACTGGCATATGTAATTTACTGAGAATCTTCCCTTCAGGCCTGGAACACACAGCAATGCATTACTTAGAACTGGGTGGAAGAGGGGAAAATCTTTCCTGGGTGGTTCTTCCAGTGTGTGTGCACAAGTGATTCATTTGAGCAGAGCCGCTCTCTCTGTGGGCTGATGAAATTACGTGACCGCCTCTCCGCTATGTTTCTACAATCCCCGCCTGGGGATTTGAGGACAGCTGCTTTGTAAAAGGGAGAATGTCAAATATTGATCATAATCCTTCCTTCAGGAAACACCCTAACAGGAAATGCCCAAGTGGCATTTTGGTGGCAGAATATTATTCTTACATGGGAGGGGGTGGGGTCTGATAGCCTGAGTTTGAATCCCGACTCTACTGTATCTTAGTGTGACCTTAACTGAATTAAACTTGCAAAGTCAGTTTTTGCATCTGTAAAATTGGAACCATAATAGCACTTAGCTTTGAGTTAATGTGAGGATTAAATAAAATAATACATGTAAAGTGCCTGGCACACAGATCTTAACCTTTGTTTTCATTGTTGCCAATCTACACATTACCTGGAAGGAATCACTGTGGAGGACGCTGTCATATTCCTCTGTAGATTGATGGCTGAAGTGTTCTCAACATGTGTCATATTTGAAGGACTTACCTCTGATCTCTGAGTATCTCTGATCTCTTTCTTGTAAAGGTAGCATAAGGAATAAGAATAGGACACATCTATGCAATAGTAAAGTTTGTTGTAAGCAATTTTTCTCCCCATCTACTGCCACCCTAACTTTTGCTTTCTCCTTTCCTCTTTCTTTGGGTAAGACCATCAAGTGTCTACATCTGCAATATAAATGTACCTCAAAAACTCCATTATGGAGAAAGCCTTGATATGTTGGTGAAAATGATCGAAGCTGTATGTGTGTAGGAAGCACAGGAGGGCCATTTGAGGCAGATCAGAAAGATTGCAATTATTCCGGAGCCTGACAAAGGTAAAAGCTCTTTCCTCTAAAAGTGGAATGGACAGAGACATGGATTCAGACAACACTTGAGCTGGAAGGGGCTGGTAAGGAGGTCAGAAGACCTGCGTTTCAGTTAACCCTCTGCATTCTGGCAGTATGACCTTACACAGGTCATTTATCCCTTGTGATATTTAATTTTTTCATTCGTATAACCCTAATACCCGCCTCACAAGTGTGTAAGAATCTAGGAAATGATTTGATTTCACATGAAAATCTGTGGAGATTATGAATACCACCTACATGACAGTTATTCATAATAATTTATTAGATAACTAAATAATAATTTAAGAATGTTAAAGTTCTTCAAAACTGTGGAAGAATGATAAGGTGAGGATGAATGAGAATGAGAAAGCAGGTTTTAAAACTTGAAAAGATGTAAATTTAGAAGCACCAACTAACCTAACAGTCTGGGTTTAGAATCTTTTTTTTATAAGTCTGTAGGAAATACAAGGAGGAAATAAATAAAGGGAAGCACTATTTCAAATGGAAGGAAGAAAACCCAGGGAGATCACTTTTTAGGGGTGGCATAGGTTGGAGAAAATACTTTGGAGATTTGGGGCAATAATGATAATAATAACAATAACAACAATATAGTAATGACAATAATAGTAGCTAACATTTTCACTGTCTCATTTGCTTATTAAACCAAACCAGAATATTGTGGAATGATTCCAGTACTGGAATGAAAAATCAATCCTTTAATTATGAAAAATCTTTGGAAGTGTCTTGTTTGATATCTATCTTGGTAGAGTAGGGAGGGGCAGGGAGAGCTGTAGAATGAACACCTGCAGAACAACTGACTTCATCTTCCGGACAATTAATGCTTGAAGTTGAATCCAGAGTAGGGGCAGGGAGAAAGAGGGAGGAGAAAGAGCTAACGTGGAAGGGAGGGGAAGACCGATACTTCTCAGGCACCTACTATGAGCCAGTACCGCGCAGAGCGCGTTATGTGTGTACACACATTGTAAGGGATAAAGAGAGACCTCTTAGGTCTTTGGAATCCAGTTTGCAGTGTGAAAGTAATAGACAGAAGTTGAAGGCAAGTAGAACAAGCATTTCCTATTACGAAGTCCTAAGCTACTTGAATAATTTAGAATGTTGGACTGGATAGACTAGGATCAGACCCATTATGGTCATTCTTTCATTCTTTTTCCCCATTCTGAAATTTTCACAGAAGTCAGAGAGTAAGTGAAACTCTTTACCATTGGTGTTTGGGAACATAGTTTCCCTGATGCCAAAAGGAGGATTCAGGTTTATTGTATTATTATTATAAATGATAGATCAGGAGTAACATTATGAAAAGATGATGTGTTAAAACAAATAATAGTAATGTACTTTGGGTATCTGAAAGCACAGAGTGGATCCTATATTTTCCTTCTCTTTCTTTCCTCTCCCTTCTTCTTTCTCCTTCTTCTTCCTTCCCCCCTTCCTCCCCTCCTTTCTTTTCCTTTCTTTCCTTCTTCTTTCCCTTCCTTCCTTCTAGTTCTTCTACCTCTTCTCAATAATTGAAAACTAGATAAAATGTTTTCCATGTCCCACACTTTACTCTGTCCACCACACTTCTTGTCACAAAATTTGATCTTTTATAACTGTTAAGTAATTATTTCTTATGATTATACTGTAAATATATTTTCTTGATCAGAGTAAATTCAAGGATACTCAAACTACAATTTTCAGAAATAGGATTCATAATATGATACTGCATTTATAGTCCCTGGACAGCCTCTGTCCTCTGTTACAGATTCTGGAAAGACCCACAGACACAAAAAAGACTGTAGTGGCCTCTCATTTCTGACATGAAGCTAATTTTTAATAAACTTATCACTACGAGGTATAAATTCTCATTTAAATTAAAAATTCCCCAACTGTGAACTATTTCCCCAAAACAAGCTTCGTTCACTATATTTTTGGTAGACTCAGGGTAGACACGCTTTTCTCTAGATATTAGATATTTGGGTATATATGGGTTAAACTTAATAATTGCTTGCTGTGAATTTTAAACCTTGTATTTGGAAAAACAATTCTAGGTGTCTTTTGCCTAAACTGACTTTGTCTGTATTGAATGCTTCCTATAAAAATTGACAACGCTCACGGTGCCGACAGCCAGAGAGCCTCTTAGGGCTGCACCAGTCTGCAATAAATGAAACGCTCTTTTCAGACTGAATTTTAGTTGTGTATTGTTATTTGTCTTAGAGTCCATTTATTAGTCCAGAGATAATGTGACAGTTGACTCTTACAGTAACACAGTACTCATTAGCTAGCTTGACAGGGAGGTGCCAACATCCGCTGGAGATTGTATTTTATTAATCTTCATGGCTCATTTGGAAGCCTGGCTGGCTATCTTGTAATGTGCCCTCATGCTGACTGAGACAGGGATGTGTAGCCATGCTTACGACTGAAGGATATAAACTTGCATGATAGGATCTTTCCCTTTCTTTGACCTGAAATGCAGACTAGTAAAGCTCACGTGAAAGGCTGTAGTATCCAGTGAAAATTGCCTTCCTAAGAATCTGTAACATGCCTTCTAGATGCTAAATACCATTTGAATTTAAAACTACTCAGTGCTTGGTTGATATATATGCTAAAAATCTGAGGATAGATTTAATTAAGTTTAAGGTGAATGTTGAAATGCCTTGAAGTAGTAATGTTTGCCATCATATCTTTGTTTCCTCAAATTATTTGTGTGTGTGTGTGTGTGTGTATAAAAATAGTCTTCTGAGTTGATGCAGATTTTTTTTCAAACTTAGTGAATTTGCATAAATCATGCTCCTTGGGTCTTGGAAAAATCTCAGCTTGTGTTTGAACAAGCTAAATTAAATATGAGTCATATCTTCCAGCTCTTATTCCGCTGACTTTTTTTCTCAGTTCGATTTTTGTTGTATATTTGTTTGGGGATTTTATTATACAGAGATCTCTTATAAGGTAATTGCTTATTTTTTAAAAAATGATTTTGATAGTAAATATTTTGCAAGAAAGTTGAAAAATTTCCAAATCATCACACTGTGATGTCTTTCTGGACAAATAAGCTATTATTTGATTCCTAAACTCTACATGGAGTATCCTAAGTCTTTATTCCTCAAAGAGTTTTCACTTCTTTCTTACCAATTCAAACGTATTTCACTCCATATTAACTGAAAATAAATTTGATTTGGATGTTTTCTTTGGCAGTACGCTAATAAGGCCAATCAAGACGAGATTCCAAGCCTTAGAAAAATGAAATCAACATGTGGTTTAATTCTCACTACTAATACTACCCTGAAAGACTGTTAAGATTCTGATAGAAAACAATAAAAAAACAAGGAAATTCACTGTTAAAACGGGAACATACCATATGTCCTTTAATACCTAATTACAACAAGGGCACAATAAGAGAGTCATTAAACCTGCACCCTATTGTGCATAGGTATCAGAGGACATATGGTGCATTTCAACCATTAGTATGAATTTGATTGCATCTGTGATTTTCTGTTACAACTTTGACTGTATTTTCCAGAAGAAAATGTTGGTAGACATATTGGTCATTGAGAAGAATTGCCAACAATGAGAAATGGGACCATTTTTACCCCTCCAGAGATAGGTGATTATAAATTGCATAAGGGCCTACTAATAACCTTGTTTTCTCTTCTGGCTTTCAATGTCTTCTGGCTCATTATTTTCCTTGTTGAAAATTTCTCATGCAAACAAATTATTTTTACTCCCAGATAAGGGAATTTGATCTGAGTCCTTGCAAAATATGCATTTCTCACTAAATATTCCCCATAATGTGGTAGACTTACATGCCTACATATTGAAAATTGTAGATGATGAAAGGGAGTACCATGTCTATACTTTCTCTTCTTTCACTTACGGAGGTGGAATTAATAGTCAAAATTGGTAATATTTTCTCTAGAGCTTAGCTTCAAAGTCATATGTGTGTGTGTATATACATGTGTGTGTATGTGTCTATTTCTATATATGTGTAAATGTCTATATATTTCATTTTCTGTCTGTATATATGAAACACACATCTCTATATATACACATACACACAAATATATATATGTATGTATATATGTGTATACACACACACACACATTTGTAAGACAAATATCAAGTTTGAAAGATCAAAAATTAGTAGAGTGAAGGCCCCAGAAGGGAAAGCGAGGCCTCACTCTCTCACCCTTTATCTCCATATCTCTAACACCTAACTTGTGGTAGCAACCTCACACTATAGTAACATGGTCATACAAGTGCCTGACACATTTAAGTGCATGTTAAATATAACTTGATTTAAATCCACTTCACATGATTTCTCTGTATTTCATCCATTCATCCATTCATTCTTTTCCATGACAATGTTTATTGACCCCCTATGATTTGCTGTGAACTCTTATAAGGGTTTGGTCTACAACAGTGTGAAAAACAGACAAGTCTTTACCAACTGTATGTCCTCCTGGAGAAAAATAGTGAGACAAATATAAGTGTAGTTTTTCAGATGCTGCTAAACGCTATGAAGAGAATCAAGGCAGTGAAGGGGGTAAGAGTGTGCCAGGGAGCTTGGGTAGGGGATTTGTTGCTTCTCTGCTCAGGAGCCATATGATGATTAGAGTGTAGAAGGTGAGGGACCAGCAGGGAATCCTGGGCTTCATGTGACCAATGGAAACATTGGTCTCAACATAAAGGGTTGAGACTTGTCTGGAGGCAGATGGTAAGTGGAGAGGAGGTGGATGTTGAAAGACAAAGTGGTAGGGTCTTGCCATGGGCCCCTGGCATTCTGGATCCCCTCTCCCACTCTGGTAAGAGGGTGACCTTATCCAAAACTCCTGGAGCATCTGGGCTTTTACTCATGCCCCCAGAGTTGTACGGGGTGGGCCAGGCTTGGAGACTCTTCTGTCTAGCTGTTTAACGCTAATGTTTAATGCTGTTCTTGTCCCAGAACTAGGTTACAGATGACTAAAATTCTGAGGATATTTACTACTGTTCAGGTATTTTGCTAAGTATATTTTACCTATAGCTGGCAAATCATCACTTATTTAGAAAATTTGAAAAAATTCTAAAAAGTAAAGTTTCATGTTCCATGAAGTCTTAGTAACTGAGGAAGCTGTCACGTGTTAAAAATGTATCCTGGAACACTGCAATGAATTTTTTAGGCCGTAAATATTACAGATTGTCTTTGCTATAAAATGCTAGTTTTATGACTATTTACACATGTTGGCCTAATTGGAACACATGTGTTTTTCAAAAGACTTCTACCATTTTGGTTTAGGGAAATTTACTCCTGTAGCTTGCTGCAAGCTAGGGACTGGAATCAGACTAGGACCTGGTCTTAAACCCCAAATTACTGGAATTTAACTTATTGAGTTTAGGAAATTCCTACAATAAATGCTATACCAAGAAGTGAAACTGAACACAGTTTCACTTCTTGGTATAGCATTTATTGTAGGAATTGAAAATGGTAGGTTTAGTATTATGCAATTAACAAGAGGTCTTGTCCACTTAAGTTTATATAATACTTCTTATAGAACTTTTGAAGCCTAGAACTTTTAGCAGAGGTCAGGGAGGTGAAGGGGAACCTGTCTTAAAAACTGGCTTCAGTGGGTAAAAAGAGAAGATTGGACAGTGGTGAGGGTTCACTATTCGCTCTAATGGAGTCTTAACATAGTAGCCTTATTAGTGATGTTTAAATATTGTTTCACTTCTCTTGATCTTCATCTCACCAAAAGCATTAAAGTCCAACTCATTGGGACATAATTGCAAGTCTATAATATATGAAGTCAAATACTCACCCAATCACTAAGATATAGTTAAATTATTTTTCAAGATTTTTTTAAAGGACCAACTTTTGACAAGTATTAAAAAGGGTGCATTTTACTAAACTTTTGGTGTGATTATGAACTGAGAAATTTTCTAGTGTGTATCACTGAACATAGGTCATTGTCTCTTACATTTGCTTAAACCTTGCGTGAATTTCCCAAACTGGCAATTACATCAGAGACCAGTCACACCGAGGTGTCTCTGAGGCTTGTGAAAATAGACTGAAGTTATTTTTCTCAGCTCTAAGCATTTTCATGAACGGAGTAGAACTTAATAAATCAGGAGTCAAAATTTAACATTAGAGGCCTGAATTTGCAACTGAATGGTTGGAGGGTCGTACCCAGGCACTTTATCCCTCTGTGCTGATAACATTGTGAATGTAACTTTTGCTGCCTGCTTCCCAGTGCAGTAATCAATGGGTTTTAGAAAGCATTCAATGAACTAGGATAAAAATGCAAAAATATTATTAACGTAATTAACATAACTGAGACATTTTTATGTAATCTACCTTGCACTAGTCACTTAACCAGCCCTGTGATTCCTTAGCACTTATGGACACGTCACTTGAAGCTATGATAGGTAATCCATCTGTCTCTGTTTCATCACCCCCTTATTATCTCTATTGTAAATACAGACTGTCCCCCCATTTGATTGTGAGTGCAACAGGGACAGGGACTTTTGGAACTGTATCTGGCTAGTAGATGCTCAATAAATGCTTGTTATTCATAGGGGTGAGGACCAATCTCTGTACAGGGTAAATACTCATTCAATGCTATTGTAATTGATCTGTTTGGCAGGATAATTATTTATTGAGAAATTAAAAATTCAGTCTCTTTGTTTCCCTTCTTCTATACCAAGAAATTAACCAGAACTTTTTGTTCCCTTGCTTCAAGGTCATTGTTTTGAAGAGCAGAAAATAGACTTCATTTGAAGATACTGCTAAACTGCTTCTCCTGCAGCCAACCCGTATTTACTACTGATTTTAGTTTTCAAAAGCCAGCTCTCTTTCAGGACATTATGACAGACTCCATCAGAGGGGACAATGGATGGGAAAAATGCTCAGAGAATGAAAGGTGGGAGTGGCTGCATCTGGATTAGAGTGAGTCGTCAAGACTGAGAAGGAACAGACCATATTCTTTGGTCCCTTGGCAACATACAGGACTTGGTGGGAAGGCTTATGGTGCATCTCAGGGGCAGGGCTCTTGGCACTGGGACTTCAGGCTTTATAAGAATTCCTGTGACCTAGCAGCTGAGCATCCATCCCTCCCACCACCACTCAGAGAACATTCAGGTTAAGACAATAGCAAAGAGTGACCGAGTGTCTTGAAGACCAGTAAACATCTTTCATGATGACTCTGCTTCCTGAAGCTCCCTGAGATCCCCAGAACAAGTGGATAATGAAGAACACCCTATTGGAAAATAAGAAAACTCTGTTTAAAGGCTTATCTAAAACATGACACCAAGACTATGGCTGCACAGACCAAGTGAAGTGCAAACAATAGGTGCTGTGGAAATGAGATAAAAATAGATATCCCATGGGGAGATTTAGGGATTGAAACCCAAACCCCCTACCAGACTTTCTCAATTTTTTTCCTGAAGTATCTCCACAATTCCTCTTTTGGACATTGGTTGTCTGCCAGAATCTGAACCTAACCTGCTTTTCAAGTCTTATTTCCAATTACACTCTTCCCACATTTGACCACATCCAAGTTTGTTTTATTCTTCAACATTTTCCCATGTAAGTTAGGAACTTTGAGTGGCCACACTGGAATCATATTGTTTTGAGGGCTTTGTAACTCGATGTCACTGTGGTAAATCTGAATCAAGTGTCTTGGCTACTCAAATAGTTTCATTTCCTATTAAAAAAGGAGTAAGTATGGATGTGAAGAAGAAGAGTAATATTTGTTTTCATTTTTGAGATGATTAGTAATTCTGAAAAAATTAGTACTATTCCTGTAACATGTAGGCATTTACCTGAGTGGTTAGAAATAGGAGGAAACATTTGGGAAGAAGTTGGGATAAATAGAACACTAGGCTGGCCTGCCAGGCACTGCTTGACAAGCCCTTCTTTCTTACTCTCATCCAGGCGTATTCTCATACTCAAGTATGAACCTTCCAAAAGAGACAGATGCTGAAGTCCAAACAAGATGAAAAGTGACAACAGAGCTTGGAAAAGTGATTAATATCACCTGAGTGGGACTTCCTACTGGTGGTCCAGTGGTTAAGACTCCGTGCTTCCAAATCAGGTGGTGAGGGTTTGATCCATGTTTGGGGAACTAAGATCCTTACGTGCCTCATGGCACGGCCAAAGAATAATTTAAAAATAAATAAATAAATAAAAAATAAAAAGAGGGCTTCCCTGGTGGTGCAGTGGTTGACAGTCCGCCTGCTGATTCAGGGGACGCGGGTTCGTGCCCCGGTCCGGGAGGACCCCACATGCCGCGGAGCGGCTGGGCCCGTGAGCCATGGCCGCGGGGCCTGCGCGTCCGGAGCCTGTGCTCCTCAACGGGAGAGGCCACGGCAGTGAGAGGCCCGCGTACAGCAAAAAAAAAAAAAAGAAAAAAAGAAAAAGAAAATCACCTAAGCTGTTAGGGTCCTCAGGGCATATGATGGCCACAGTCCAAACTGGGCACTCTACACTGGGGGCCTCTTGAAAATCAGTGTCTTTAGTGGCTTTTGTGACTTAATCTACCTGAGAAGAGGAAATGTTAAAACCTCTATCAACATTTTAACCCTCTTAATATAAATACAGAACCAAGCAAGACACACCATGTTTCCTGATGCACAGGAGGAAGTCTTGAAATGACTATATTTTACTTTTTATTTTGGTCCTTAGTATATTGAGCTCTAAGTGTAACTTCTAGGGAGATTGGACCTCGTGGTTCTTTGTGACTTTAAAAGACAACATAGCTTATTGCTTCTACTGAAAACATGGGTCCATTTAAATTAGGAACTTGATTTCTCTTTAATCCTTCCTAAGTCTTTTTTTTTAATGTATTATTCAGTTTGAGTAAGAAATAAATTCTACATCATCTAGGCGTGTAGCCCTTTGAATAACTTTTGCTTAGGTTAAGGAACTACTTTAAAAAATTGTTCTTTCCTATGCATGCAGACTGTAAAAAATTCAGTTTCAGAGTACCTTGTGAACCTACTATTGTTAGTACGCATGTTAGAACTAAGTTTTTAAAACCATAATTTAATACAGGGTGAAGCAGGTCATGATGCAGACACGCTTATCAATGATTCAGAGGGAACTGAAATATAAAAGATAAAATCAGACACTTATTCTGCAGACATAATATGACTATATTGTTATGTTATTCTTCAATTTTAAAATGAATTTTGGAGGAAGCAGTTAGAGTCGAGGAACATGAGTTTGCTTCCTGACATCATATAATAGCTACATAACCTTGGTCAAGATACTTAACCTTCTTAGCCTCAGTTTTCTTTTCTGCTAATTAAAAAATTAGCACTAAGCTAATTTCAGTCATAAGCTTTCTTGCCATCCATACTGATACACCCTAATCAATGCATTTTTTGAGGCCAAAATTTTATTTTAAGGGAAACTTCTGACTAATGGTTATGATATGGCACAAATGAACTGTAGTTGGCATTTTAACTATCTGGAATGTTCTATTTAATCTCCTCAGAAGAAAAATCATAATTGTTGAAGGTCACGGGCTTTTATCAAACGAAGAGATGAGAGAGGCATACTGTAACGATTGTTTCTTTTCTGCATTTGTAACCTGACCTCGTAATAAAAGATAGGCTCTAAAGCAATCAACTATGGGAACGGTAAGGTGAATATATATTATCAAAGATAATAAAACCACATAAAAGTTTTCAATTATTCCTGAGATCTTTGAGTTGAGCAAACTTGACAATGAAAGAGTTTACAGTGGTTTAAGGTGTCACTGGTCACTTTCATTCTTAGGATCATTTAAATATTATGCTAATGAAAAGAAAATGGAATAAAGTATTATCCTGTTAATGAACTTAAAAGTAGATCCTGGTAGAAATATATGATAAATAAATACAATGTCAAGTTAGAAAAAATGTTGTAGTTTCATGTTGTTGGTTTGCAAATTGAATTTTTACATAAAATTTACACTAAATGGAACCTCATTATATAGTGATGAGGTCCAGTATGATCCAAATCATTAAAATCACTGTACTGCTTAATGATTCACTAAGTGGTACCACAGTGCCATAAATTTAGCACTAGTTTCATGATTCAGAACAGCAGACTGAGACACCAGCAAATCGTATGTGGATCATTAAATTTACAATGAATGTCAGAGATGAAATAAGGGGGAAAAAACACTTTGAGAGTTAGGGATAATATGTGCTCTAAGGTGACATACATCAAGATAAATGATCTTATACTGCTTGTGCTTGGATAATAATGGGGGGTAGTTTTTTTTTGTTATTCCTCATTTCATAATTTCCAGAGGGGCTGGAAGTCTAAACTCCTACGAATTAAAGCAGCTGTCACTTTTTGACTACCCTGTGATCTGTTTCATTTATATTTATAATACATACATGTATATATGCCATTACATTTTAAACTTAGCTGATTTTGCCTACACATTATGGCTCAACTAATTTCCTATCAGATTAGTTCAAAATGATTTTTATGGTTGGATGAAATTTGGACTGGGATTCCATGAAATCTACTAAGAATATAAGGTTTAATTCTGAAATCATTAATGATGTTTTAAATCACACCCTTCATGAATCTCAGCATTGTCTTAGTGTTTACCCTCCAGTATTTATTTGTGTGAAAATCTGTGTATTGCAACTCATAAAATATAAAATTAAATATGTTAAATATAAGCTGGATCTTCACAATCCATAAGTTTTGTTGCTTAGGGACCTGGAGAATTCACATTTGAGAGTACTTTTCTTGCATATATGATTTGGAATATGAAAGGCGATCCTTTCTTTGGGCCAGAAGTAGATCTGCTCACAGGCCTTTTATATAGAATAGAGTATGTAAGACATTATGATTTTTAATAGCTTAACGCTGAAAAGCTCAGCAAATAGCTATGTGGTATCTCTAACACATTGTTAGCCAAGAGTGCTATTTCTTTGTCAGGAAAACACTAATGTTTGCCAAATGATGAAGATTATGAGAGGCTGGTCTGGAGTGTTCAGACATGTTATACCAACTTCTGGATCTGGGGCAATTGATCAATCTCAGGGTGTAACACAACCTATTTTAGACAATTATATCAGTCAATCACTGAGGACATTCAGATGAGAACCTTGCACACATGTTAACCTTTATCAAGCAAGGTGTACTGAATAGCCTCTGGGGTCAGGATTTTTACTTTTATTTTTGGCTTGCCTATTTATGTCCATTGGGAGAATGGCAAGAACAACGACAATTAAATTGCTGAGGGAGTGCAAAACAGAACTGCAAACTTAGGGGGATCATGGGGATCCTGTCCTTTGTTTTCGTGATTTATCTGTTAGAAAGTTCTATGAAAGCAAAAGCTATGTGCTAGTAAAGACAATTCATGGAAGGCATATGGCAAGCACTGCTTTCCTTTACTAGTCCAGGATGGAGAAGGATGGATTTTTTTTCCTCAAGAGACAAGGATAGTTTGATTCTGGTTACTGGGTCCTGAAGTGGAACATTGAAAAGGAGATTATTTATTCCTTCTTGTAAAAATAAAAATGCTCTTGTTTGAGGGAAAAGTCCAATTGAAGATAAGAAAAGAGAAAATGTGTTCAATGAAAGCCTTTAAGATTGATTAGTCTGCTTAACCTTTGGGATTTTCCCCACTTGCTTCAGGGATATGGAGTTTTATTCAAGTTGGCTAAATACTTAAGACATTTCTTCTTTTGGAAAGAATATTATTAGTAGTAACCATAAAAATGAATTTGAACAGCCTCTCCCCTTCACCCAACATTTATGAAGGTCTTGGGCTATCCAAGTCAAACACGGGACAACAAACAAATCAAATACTGAAAGACCAAAGGGAACTATAAAAAAGCCATGTATTCACTTTGTCCTTGAAACTATGAAAACAATTTCTAGAATAAACAGGTTACGAAAACAGGACAGGATATTCTGTCAGCCCATGCAGGGCCTGTTATCTAGAAATTGCTTATGGCAGAGGGGTATAGACAGTTAGAAGAGAAGATAAAAAGTGCTATTGTAGTGTTTCATAATAAGCCTTAGGACAAGATTGTAAAATGTGGCCGTTTAGTACAGTTCTGAGACAAAACAAATGGTATATAGCATTTCCCTGTGTATCCTGAAATCCCCCTCGTGTCAAATGCTGGGCTCTGAAAGAATTTTCCCTCTTTCTTCTCTGCCTCAGAGAGTTCTCCTAAATCTATGTAAGACGTATAATACCTTAGAAACTTTCCTGACTTATGTGCCCTAATAACAGATCAGTTTCCTCCTATCAGCACTAGGTCCAGGTAAGAGGGAAATGAGGAGATCATTTTGGTAAAGAGAAAGATATGCTATAAGAGAATATTCTATTCACTTAGGAAGAGAAAGTGGACTCCCACTTTCCCTGCCAACTCCCTTAATCTTCAGGCTGGGGATGTGGTGGGGAAAAGATGAGAGGGTTAAGGGAGGAAAGTTATCAGAAATGTCTTTTGACAGAAAGAGCAAATCACTTATAAAGGAGCCATGTTTTTCTTGCATATTTGAGTTGTAATATTATAAACATATGTAATGGGGCAGAAAATTTAATCATCTCAGTAGTTGTTAGTTCTCTATAGGTTGAAACTAAGAGGAGCTCCTCTTCCTTGAGCCTGAACAAAGCTGGAGAGACCAGTGGGATGGAGTCTCTACAATGAGGTCATTAGGCTCAGGGCCAACAGAGTGCTGCCCAGACAGGGCCTTGAGGTCCCATAAAGGAACACATATGTCTAGCTTGCAGTGTATATGCAACAGCATAATTATTAAATCACTGGTGGAAAATTTCAATCTGAAAATGAGAGCATCAGGGATGAATGACTTCTCTGTAAATGTCTGGCTTGTGTCTGAATGATCTGTTTCTCCACTATTGTGAGCGTTGACTATCCATAAAAAGCTCATCATGGTCAGAACAATGTTCGTTCAGCTGTTGGTCAACAATGTAAACAGTCTTGTTTGGATCAGGTCTTCCATCTCTTTAATGTGATTCCAGTACTTAATATATTTTGCATGCTAATGCCCTTTGACTGGAGAAATATCTTTCTTGGGATCTCTCTTTTGAATTGTGAGCTGCTTCTTTTGCTTAAAAGAAGATGCTGGCTATTCCTTTCATTTAGGGATAAGAGGTTGTGCTTCAATCATTTGATGAAGAATTTTAACTTAATCTCATTCTAAATGGGTTGGCTTCCTCTCTTTTTTGTGTAGAGATGAAGAGTTAAGAAGAGAACGAGGTAGAATGGAGAGAGAAGGCAAAGAAATGTATAATTATTTCCCTCTTTTAGCATTGCATATATTAGTTTATGCAGGTATCTATTTTTACTTATACCACCACATTTCTGAACTTTATAGAACCTTGAAACTTTGTCTAAAACTAGGACAGAGAAGAAGTTCTGTTTAAGGATGTTACCCGAATAGCTGCGCTCAATTTAATTTCTTTTTAAGATAGGGGTTCTGAAAATATCTGTGTATCTTTCAGGTCCCTTTTCAGATAACCCCTGTTATGAACCACCAATCAATGAGTTCTGAATATCTATGATGGACTAAACCTATACGGAGATCCCGTCTTCCACTTCAAGGAAGCCTCAAGCCATGAAGAGCAGCAAAAATAGCTTATTTTGGGAGAGCAGGGGTGCTGGGGGTGTGTGGGAATGGTAGAAAGATCAAACATGGAAAATATCCCTTTCTACACATATGTATTGACGAGAGCTTGAATGAGAAGTTGTATATTCTGGTTTCTAGCCCTACTCTGCTCCAACGCTATGGATGACTTTGTAATGTACACTTTCTCATGTCTCCAAAGTAAGCATTGATTTCATAGAGTTGGTGTGGACATAAAAAGAGCTAAAACCTGGGAAATACTTAAGTCATTGTAAAATACCACCCAATCATGAATATTAACCATATTATAATTACTGAAATGATCTCATATTTTTGCCTTTTATTCTCAGATAATCTGCTCAACATGACTTTCTTCTTATTCCCATTCTTTGTTCAAAACCATGAAGCTGCTGCTTCTCATTGTGTTAGGGTGTCTTCCTTCTCAGGGTGAGAAGGGCTTTCGGTTTCCCCATCTTTTGTAAGTACGAGGAAACCCACATCCCCATCTATGCTGAGCCTGTGACAGCTGATTGATTGTTAATAACCTTGACAACGTTATTTTTCTTAGAGAAAAAGGAGACTTGATGACTTCTTTGTTCAATTTCACCTAAAGAGTAGTCTTGCCTGGTGCACACTGTAAGTGTCATTGGTAGGGAATTGTCCAGGAGGCATTCAGTATGTAAATGTTCTAATTAGATCAATGTAAAAGAGCAGTCGTACATTCTGTTATAGCAGTATGTCTGGTTCCACTAATAAAACCTCCCGAAGGCATGCACTACTAGTTTTCTCAATTAGTTTGTCCCAGATCATTTCATCTTAGGGTAGGGAGGGGAGGAAGGGTGGAATGAGAGGGTGAAGGGAGATGGCAAATTTACAGGTATTTTCTCCAGCTCAGAGAGCTGTCCAAATTTTCCCCATATTCTATCTGGTCACTATATCAGTCCTTAGGAAATACCCATCACTGCGTAGTATTTGGGAAAATGAAAAAACCAAACAACTTCTCCTTTCCACTTTCCCTGATGAAACTAATACCACCAGCACCAGCTCCACCTTTTCTCCTTCTCCTCTCCTTCCCCCACCTCCTAAATCTCCTTGTTTCCATTTTCCAGAGAAAGTATCACTATGTAAAATTCCTAGCTCAGTGCCTGGCACATAATAGCAATTTAATTAAGCATTTGCTCCCTTCCCTTTCTCAAGGATACAGCATGCTCCAGGCCTCAGAAAAGATTGAAAAGATTGCAATCCTTTCTCTTTACACGTGACTTAGAATTTATGGGGTTGTAGAGCTGTTTGTCTAAGAAGGATCTGAAAACTTTGAAAGATATGTGCAGGAAGCTTTTTTAAGCTCTGGGACTCCAGGGCAGCAGAGTGAGATAAAGGTGTGTAAAATCCTGGCAGAGAGTTAAGTGTTGTGTTTTTGGCTGTGTGTGCTCCGTTGCCTGCGCTTAGTCATGCTGGCTCTGCACCTTTTGTAAAAGAATGTTGCCTCTAGCTTGAAATACACAGGATAGCCCATTCTCAAGGCTCTGACCTTTAAAGGTATAACATTCGTCCATTCAGATAGAGATGAAAAGTTGCAGCACAGAGAATAACATTGGTCTTGTTGGGGGTCTACAGGAACATCATGACCTGACCTATGTGGACAGCTGCAAGAACAAAGGATTCAGTCACCAAAAGTGTGCCACAAACAGCCATACCTCCTCCCCTTTTAGCATAAAAGAAGCCTGACTTCTAACGTTGGTAAGGTGGCTCTGCAGGACACTAGTCGGCCAGCTTCTCGGTCTGCTGGCTTTCTGAATAAAGTTGTTTTCCCTTGCCCCAGCAACTCGCTCCCCCATTTATTGGCCTGTCGTGCAGCCAGCGGAATGAGTTTGGACTCGGTAACACTTTCACACTGTTCTTTCTCCAATTCTTTTATTTTCTTCACTATTTGGGAAAGGGCTTGGCTCAGCACTAATTCCAAACTCATCTCCTCTACCCACTCCCCCAAGAGTTCAGAAGCCATGGGAATATGGAGAGCAGCCCCAAGTTAACCAGTGGAGTAGGGTGTTGGGGCAATGGTAATAATGTTAGGAAGGCTAGTAACAGAGGACAAGGATAAATGCCTAGAGGCTCTGAGCAGTCCTAGTTTACCTAGTCCAGCTAGCCTCATCAGTCTAGCTAGACCATTCAACCCAAGAAAGCCAAAGAATTTACTTTAATAAGGTGTCCTGACTCTCATCAGTAGCCCTCTCCTCCTTCCTGAAAAATATAAACCAAGAGGAAGGTGAGGTGGCATGGAAAGACTATGATTCTGTGAATTAGATTCAGGAGAAGTGAGCTCTAGTCTGACTTTATCTCTTCCATTATAATCACTTACATCTCTGAGACCCAGTTTTCCCATCTGTAAAATGGAGATATTACCTGCCTTATATAATTTTCAGGATTGTGCCTCAAATGCGATAAAGTATGTGAAAACCTTACACAAATTTTATTATCTTGTGTTCTTCTTTGCTCATTTTGTGCAGAAGCCACAAATACAGTACTAGTGGAGTCTTCCAGAGTAGCTGTTTTGAATAGGATGACTGAGAAAAAGAACTAAATAATAGTTTATCATTGTCTGTTGAGCTATCCTACAGAAGAGAAAGAAACACTTTTTGAGGAGATATATTAATAGAAAGAGAGGAATAGGTTAGATTTTAAAAAAGATTTTACTGGTTATGAAGTAGTGAGACGAGTGACAGTTTTGATTACAAAGGTTTTTCCCTGGAAGTCTTAATGACCAAGACAAGTACACATTCAGTGCAGGGTTACAATAAAAATTTAGAGGAAGATAACTTGTTGAAATTGGTTATAATGGTGGCCAATTACCCTATAAATTTATTTGATAATGTATTAATTTAACCATGTGGAACTTCTGATATTTTCCAGCACTTGACCTACAGAAATGGTGATTTCATCTTCTTCAGCTCTCCTAGGAACAAGAAGTAAAGGAATGAATTGTGGAGGTGATCTAGAATGTATGTTTGGGAATGAGTGGTTGGGTTTGAAAAAAGCTAAAGGGATCTAGGTTGCTTTAGGAAGGCACATTAAAATATCTAATTGTGGATCCAGGATGGAGAGAGTCCAGAGTAGTTGTGAGAGGGTGTTAAGGTATTGGAAAAGTTGGGATGGAGTGAATGCTAGTCTCTACTCAGAATGACCTTCTCCCACCTTTCCATCTGGCTCACTTCTACTCATCTTTCAAGTCATATCTCAGAGAAGCAGAATAGATTTTCTCTCTCTTATATGCTTTTGTAGTACTGTGTGATGTTTTTTGCACAACACTTAAGAAAATTGTTATTGTGTCTGTAAGTGTGTTTACATTTCCTAAGGGCAGGGCTGTGTTCACCTTGTACACTACTATATTTCCAGTGCTTGGCAGAGTGTTGGGCATTCAGGAGTTTCAAAATGTCAAGGAGAATAAGGCTGAATAATGTCAAGGAATCTGAAGGGTAATCAGTGAGGATAGTGGTTTGTTGAGCATAAAACTGGATGGTACAGTCGACAGGAAGTATGTGAATCAGAGGCCAAGGAGAACAGAAGAAATAGATCTGGTGCTGTGGGCTGTGGGCAAAGAGGCAACCAACAACCAATGTGTTTTGAAGAACTGGGAACAGACAAATTGACTTTAAGTCAGTAGAATTATGAAAAGAGGTGACACTATGATATAGTTTTGGAAGTGCCCTTAATAAATGAGAAAGCTGATTCCTCTTCTTTGCCCACGGCTTCACTCTCTGAGCAGGCAGATACTGAGAGAAGATGGTCTTCATGAGAGAAAGCATTGGAAGATACTGTGACTTCCAGTGTCAAGTTCTCCAAGCGACAACAGTGTGAGGAATGAGGTTAGCTAAAAGGCAATGAACCCACAATGGAGCTGTAGTCTCAAAGGACAAGAGGAGGGATGACCTGAGGGAGAGCCAGGGGTGGGGTAGAAAGAATAAAGATGAGATGGACATTAGCAAGTTTTCAGTGGAAGTTGGTTGAGTGGGAAACTGGGTCTAGAGTGGCAGGTGTGGAGAGTGTGAAAAGAGGAAGTCCCTGAGGAAACATGTGGAATGGAGATGAAAAATGCTCACTGTGATGAATATACCCGAGCAAGGTTGTGGAGTTGCAGCTCGAAGTCCCAGGATGCTCAGCAAACCCAGTGTTTCTGATAAGACAGAGAGTCAGTCAGTGTTTCCACAGCCTTCTTCTCCAGCTAATTTAAGATAGAAAAGGTAGAGGGTGAAGTCTCTGCCCTAAAGTTTAGTGTTAAATTAGGAGAACAAGCAAATCTCTCTCTAATTATTCAAGTTGTTTAATGATATGCTTTAACAGTTATTTTGCTGCATGGCAATTAGATTCAAATGGTAAGTCAGTCACATAAATGAATATAATTAGTGGTGCTTTTGCATAGTTAAATCAAGAATTTAGGGGCCTGTTAGGCGAATGGTGATCCAGGGAGAAGGTTCATTTTTGGCTCCTAGCACTTCCCCCGCTAAAGGGAAGGATTATTGATTGTTTCAAAATTCCCTTCTTGGTGCAGTCCTTAGGTAGGCCACTGTCTGCCTTCCAGTAAGATCATCATATGACTCTATTTATGGTTTATCCTTGTCCTTCTTCCCAAATCGGGGCACAGAGGAAGAATGAGGGATGAGAAGTGTTGGGGGCGGGTGTGTAAACACTTTCTTGCTAGGAGAGTATAGAAAGTTCCTGACTTTGAGAAAGTTTCTTGCATCTCTTGCCTCAGTTTTTTTTCCTATTTTAGAATATTGAAATATTCCAATTTTATTATTTTGAAATACTTCAAACTTAGAGACAAATAAGGGGGAAGAATGTAAGTGCCTCCACCCTTTTATGAGCTCTAACAGATTCTAACATTTGTTCTATTTACTTCAGGATTTGAAAAAATGAAATAAATGGTCGATTTCAGTTACAGAGGAAACCTCTTTTTGCACCACTCTCTGAACTAATTTTCCTCACCCTAGAGGAGCCATTATGTTGAAGTAGGTTTGTATCGCTCTTATTTGTATTTTTATACTTTTACTACATAGGCATGTTTTCTGAAATAAACATAAATTTTCACATGTTTTAAAATTTCAAATAAATGATATGCTGTACTCATAAGCGTGAAAGCGTTTATTCAGGAGCTAATTAAAAAATACCTAAATATCAAAATTAAGCCACATAACAGACACACATTACTATGTATAAGATAGATAACCAAAAAGGACCTACTGTATATAGCACAGGGAGCCATACAACCTGTGTATAGCACAGGGAGCCATACAGCCATATTCATTATTTTGTAATAACCTATGGGAAAAGAATCTGAAAAATACATACATATATATATATATATATATATATATATATACTGAATCACTTTGCTAAATTAACACAACATTGTAAATCAACTATACTTCAATAAAAAAAAGAGAAGCCACATGATTTCCGCATTAAGAACATGTAATTACCTGACTGATCAAGAATTCTGGAGGTAGGTGATTCCAGGTGAGGTATAGCAGCTCAGAGATATCATCAAAGATCCGGGCTGTTTATATCCTTCTGCTCTGCTATGCTCAGGAAGCTGCATCTCTTTCCTTCGCCTTGTTGCTTCAGGATAGGAAGATGACAGCAACCAAGAACCATAGTGCAATTACATGTAGTTGTGTGCAACTACATTCAAGGCAGGAGAAAAAGGGCAGAGAGGAGAATATTTCCCATATTACCACCCCGCCCACTCTCATGTGTATACACTGCTGAGTCCTGGGGACTGGGAATATAATGGATTTAACTCCCATGCTTAGGCTATGTTTTATGGCACCATTACCTTTATTTATTTATTTATATATTTATATTTTTTAATATCTTTATTGGAGTATAATTGCTTTACAATGGTGTGTTAGTTTCTGCTTTATAACAAAGTGAATCAGCTATACGTATACATATATCCCCATATCTCCTCCCTCTCACGTCTCCCTCCCACCCTCACCATTATCTTTATTTTTTTAATTTTTAAACATTTTTATTGGAATATAATTGCTTTACAATGGTGTGTTAGTTTCTGCTTTATAACAAAGTGAATCAGTTATACACATACATATGTTCCCATATCTCCTCCCTCTTGCATCTCCCTCCCTCCCACCCTCCCTATCCCACCCCTCTAGGTGGTCACAAAGCACCGAGCTGATCTCCCTGTGCTATGTGGCTGCTTCCCACTAGCTATCTATTTTATATTTGGTAGTGTATATATGTCCATGCCACTCTCTCACTTTGTCACAGCTTACCCTTCCACCTCCCCATATCCTCAAATCCATTCTCTAGTAGGTCTGTGTCTTTATTCCAATCTTACCCTTAGGTTCTTCATGAACTTTTTTTTTTTCCTTAGATTCCATATATATGTGTTAGCATACGGTATTTGTTTTTCTCTTTCTGACTTACTTCACTCTGTATGACAGACTCTAGGTCCATCCACCTCACTACAAATAACTCAATTTCATTTCTTTTTATGGCTGAGTAATATTCCATTGTCTATATGTGCCACATCTTCGGCCATCATCAAAAAATCTAGAAACAATAAATGCTGGAGAGGGTGTGGAGAAAAGGGGACACTCTTGCACTGCTGGTGGGAATGTAAATTGATACAGCCACTATGAAGAACAGTATGGAGGTTCCTTAAGAAACTAAAAATAGAACTAACATACAACCCAGCAATCCCACTACTGGGCATATACCCTGAGAAAACCATAATTCAAAAATAGTCATGTACCAAAATGTTCATTGCAGCTCTATTTACAATAGCCAGGAGATGGAAACAACCTAAGTGTCCATCATCGGATGAATGGATAAAAAAGATGTGGCACCATTATCTTTAAAATAGAGAGTTTATACCTGGATAATCTGAGCTAATCCCATGAGCCCTTTTAAAGCAGAGGTTTCTCCAGCTGGTCACAGAATAGGAAGTCAGAGATTCAAAGCAGAATCAATGTCTTGTTGCTTGTGTTTAGATGGAGGGCATTGCATGGCAAGGGATGCACATAGTCCCTTGGAGCCAAGATAAACCCCTGGAAGAAAGAAAGCATGAAAATAGGTACCTCAGTTTTAAAGTTGCAAGGAACTGAATTCTGACAAGAATGAGCTTGGATGTAGATTTTTTTTCCCCAGAGCTTCCAGAAGGTAACTCAGTGTAGCCAACACCTTGATTTCAACCTTGAGGTACCCGAAGCACAGAATCCACCCATGCCATGCCAAATTTCTAACCTATAGATGGGGAGCTAATTAATGGTTATTGCTTTAAGCCACTGAGTTTGTGGCAATTCATTAAACAGCAATAGAAAACTAATACAACCCAGCCAATAATATTAAGTTAACAAATTCAAAATACATCCAATGGATAAAATATTATACTATGACTAAAAACTATGTTATCAAAGCATATTTAGTGACATAGAAAATGCTCATATGTTAAGCAAAGAAAAAGCAAGCAAGATACAAAACTGTATGTAACTATAGGTAATTATGTATAACTATATGTATGATCCCAAATGCGTATTTGAGATCTTATAAGCCAGGGACCTTAGTCAAATTACTTAACCTCACTGTACTTCAGCATCTCCTCCTGCAAAATGAAGATTTTACATTTTACCTGTAAAATATTTTATATTCCACCCCCCCAATGTAACCTTATTAACTATTTGGTTTCCCCAAAACACAATCAAGAAAAGCAAGATTAATGCTTGATTCCTTTTATTTACTAAGTTGTAGAATAATAATTTGGTGCCCCATCAACCTGCAAAATTGACCAATAAAGTTTTGAAAAACACTACTGTGAACTTGTGGATTTAAAATATTTGATTCATTTTAACATTTTAATTCAACCTGGTTAATATTCTGTTTGATGCTCCATCAAATTGTTCCATCTTTAGCTAGAGAGAACACATCTGAGTTGGCTCCTGGGTCTTTAAACATAATCTCATTGGTCTCTGACAACTTCTTTACTTTAAGGTACAGCCACATATTGCAGACACAACTTGGCACCTTTCCTGTCTCAGAATGACAACTGGCCATTTCTCTAAGGAGCTCCGACTTATTTTAATAGGAAATGGTATGTAGAGATGGAAGTCTAAGTGATAGTGATAGAGATAATCTATACTACTTAGTTCACAAGATTTCTAGAACTTTCTTGTGTATACAGCTAGAAGAAAATATTGCTTACTAATGACATTAATGTAAAACTTATTTGCTTGATTCTTGCATCTACATAATAATTTAAATAACAACATTACCAGTAAAAATAAAACTACTGAATACTGTGCTTTTTTTTGGTCCTTATGGTATATTCAACCAAGAACGTACTGTCATACTGCTGCGTTTTAAAAGCACTTGATGTAATTAGTCTCTGTGTGATTATGATTCTAATTTGGTATACAATTAAGTAATGTTCCCTTGTTTTGATTTGCTTTTGATGATTAACATTTGCTTAGTTTCCTTTTCTATTTAATTTAAAAATGTATATGTTATGTACTTGTTCCCAAAGTCAAAATTATAAACCAAGGTGTATTCAGTGGGGTTTAGCTACCTGATGCTGAATTGATTAGAATGGACTTCTTTCAACCGAGAGGGTGACAGTGATTCCTTCTTATCAGAATGGGTACCTATTGTAGACCTGGGTTTGCCTTCCTTACCTGTAGAGGATCTCCCAGAACCACCATCTGAAGACTTAAAGAATGCAGGAAATATATGAATAATATCCTGCACAACATTATTTCCGACTAAGAGACCCATTTTACAGCCCCTTACATAAAGAGATGTGACAACAGGCACACTATTGACTGGTCTTTCCTAAATCTTATCAACCTAGTAGAATGGTAGAATGGCCTGGTAGGTGGGTGGTTAAAGCAATAGCTTGGGGATGACACTGCTGGAGTGGGGTGCTGTCCTCCAGGAGTTTGTACATGCATTGAACCCTTGGCTTGGTTGTGAGTTCAATAGTTAGAATATGAATCTAGTAGCCAGTGGGTACAAGTAAGATTGGCCCTTCTCCCAATAACTCCCAGGGACCCATTTGTGGAATTTGTACTTCTCATCCTCATAAACTGGTTCTGCTGGATTAGAAGTTCTGATTTATGATGGGATGGGGTAATATTTTCTTCGTAGTGACTTGAAGGTACTACTACCACATGGGTGTTTTGGACACTTCATGCCAAAGGACCAGCAGTAAAAAAATTCTGTTATTATGTTGATGGGGGAAATTGAACCTTATTGTCCTGAAGAGTTAATTAAGGTTCCTGCTATACAGTAAGGTAGAGAGAGGTGTGCCTGAAAGCGGACATTACTAGGGTGTCTCTGGAAGCATCAATGTCTGTTGACAACGTTGAACAAGCAGTTGAAGTAAACCCAACGAGGGCAAGTTAACTAAGGTTAACTTGCAGACCCTATAGCGATGGTGGTCTTGTTATCCCCCAGGCATGTGAACTAGAACAGCCAAAATGCTGGTCAAGGGTGAGGAAAATGTAGAGTGGGAGATTAAAAAAATAATTAGATTCAAAACCAGCTGCAGCAATAAAGACTATAGTTTGTTCTGTGAAACTTCTTGTATTAAATCCTTGCAGAGAATACCACATGCCATCACCATAAGAGAGGCTCCATGACAAAGTTTGCTTTAATGGCAGGCATAGGTGAATTCCCTGGTCCCTGCATTTTACCTTAGCCACTTCTTAGGTTACCAGTTCTCTGCATATTCTGAGCATCTTTGTGCAGGCTTTGACTGTCTTTGTGCAAGTGTGATCTGACAGTACTTCACCTTGGGCTCACATGTATATGTCTTACTTCTAGTGGAAACTTGTATGCACGTTCAGCTTGGAGTTGCAGGGAAGTTAATGCCTTTGACCAAAGGGTGATGAGAGCCAAAGAAGAATGCCTTCCTTTTTCAACCTTGAGGCAGACAGTTTCGAAAAGCATTTCCTGGTCTCCTCAGATGGCCCTGCAGCATTAGACACCAGTCACCCTTTTTGGTGGCCAACTTGATAATGCATCCTTGCACTGGTTATATCTCCTTTCATATTCATTCCCCTTACATCTTCCTTCTGCTTCCTAGAATAACTTCCCAAACTAACTATCTGCATGCAAATCTTTGTTTTAAGCTCTGCTCACAGAGGAATCCTGGCTAAAACACGGTCAAAAGGCAGGCTCACTCTTGATTCTGTTCACTGCTCTATCACTGCTCCTAAGAAGAGTCCCTGGCAATTAGGAGGCACTCAATAAGTATTTGTTAATTAATAAGCAGATAAATGAATGAGTCCTCCTTTTATTTAGACTAACAGAAAAATGAATCTATAGTTTTAACCTCTAAGATACCTAGGAGTGAAAAGTGGATGCAATGAGGTCAAGGCAAGCTTAAAGAATGAATTTAAAAGACCTATCTACATATTTATTAAATAGATTTTTATGTTTATCTTCTAGCAACTAGCAAAAGGACCACTCCTAGTACCAACTGTTTTAGGTCATGTTTCCTAGAAGCAGAGTCAGAGACAGGGTTTCAGGTGGATATTTTTTATTATGTCAGGAGAAAAGGAGAGAAACTGGCGCTTAATGCTAGGATGCGATTCCAGATGGAGTCTAGCTTTAGCCCACTCCATGGGGAGCTCTAGGGCATGCACTGCAACATCAGATTGGTTTCTGAAGCAGCCTTATCCCTGCCTCCGGGGAGTCAGTGGCTGTGATCTGTTCCTAGGAGTGCGGGTGAGACATAACCTTCCAGATTAGTCAACTCTTGCTTAGTTGAGGTCAATTACCTGGAGAAGGTTTTAATTTCATGCCATTAGTAGCCAAAAGCACCAACTAGGGAATGGCTACACCAGTCCTGGTCAAAGGGATCTGGCCAAGACACCAGCAACATTCACTACAGAAAGAAATACATTTTCAGAGCAAGATAGAGAATTTGACCAAATGGATTGAAATATTATTTAAGTTAAATTTTCAGGGATAATTTATCTTCCAGGTCAGCACAATTTACACAATCCTTTCCTCATGAAATTGAATGATACTGATAGTGCAGACATTTGTTAATTTAGACACATCTGGATATTACCTCTAAAGGCAGCCACAGACATTAGTATGATTTGTATTCAGTAAACTCTATGAATCTCTTCTAATGTTATTTCCATCAATTAATTCTGAGATTCTTCAAAAGTTTTGAATATTTTGAGCTCTGAATGCTCAGGCATGGGAAGTGAGTTGCAACCATCCCCAGTTGCCATCTGCTCAGTCCACATGTCCACATGGAATCTGCATACACGTACTTTGAACAAATCAGCAGTGCTCTTTTGTTCCCCTGCAGTCTTGGGTTCAGAGTGTTTAAACATCTTGTCAATTTCACAAGGATGTACAGCCTACTGAGCCACTGGGGGTCTGACAAGCTGGGTCTCTCAGAGCCTATTAATTCTAAAAAGTCCTTCATCTGAGGTAGCAGCTCAAAAAATATATTCAACAAGTTTCTATGACTCAGTCAACTGAATGCTTTAAAATAAATCTCCATGCTCTTGTTAACCAAATTCTTCTTCTTTCAAAAGTACGTAAACTCTTTATGATTAAGGGCATACAATGGAGAAAATTCAGTTTTGATCACTTCTATATTGTGCAATGAACTTGAATTGTACAGTTCATAGCACAGTGGTGCTTTGGAAAGAGAATATGTCGTCCTTATTTTGTGACTTGAGTAAATTGCTGACACCTTTCTTTTTCTTTTCACTTCAGGTGTCTAATCCTGGTACCTGAACTTAACTTTTCCTGCTTAAATCCTGTTCTTCAAGTTTCTTAGATTCCAAGCCATTAGGTTTTATTAGTTTTTGAGTGCTAGCTGATTGGATAAAACTTTTTTCCTTTCCTTTCTTCTCTTTCCTTTCCTTTTATTTTCTTTGTACCCTTCCTTATTTCCCTTCCTTCCTTCCTCTTTCCTCCCTCCTTCCCTCCCTCTCTTCCTCCTCTCCTTCCCTGTTAAAATCTTTGATTGAAGTCTCCTGGCCACTCCAGTGGGGAGGGGTCGGCTGAATTTGACCTTCAGGGCTAAATTTTACTTTGGGTCAAGTGAATGACCTTTATTTCTATCCAGCAGAAATTTTCAGGAGGTGAAGAGTAATCTATAACTTTCATGCTGCACAGAATGAAGAAATATTCAGACAGTTTTTGAACTTAAAACTAAATTTATTCTTTGGAAACACCATGCAAGGAACTTTTAAAAACTTAAATCATTCCTTTATTTCCAGGACAAATTTCTTGAAGTTCTGTAAGGAAATATGTCTTCCTTTAAAAAATTATCTTTGAGGTGTCAAGAGCCAAATAAAGCAGTTCCCTATATAGAAAGTAACAACCAAAACTTCAAGGACAATATGTTGCATCAAATTTATTTATTTAAATCATTTGTTTAAAATAGACTCTACTTCTCAAAGAATTCAAAATACATGGGAAAAAGAATAAAAGGTATGCAACCTTTTCTGTGACCATTTTCTATTAGAAAAGAGGATCTAGAGAAGTACAATAATTCAAGGTATGTTTTTTAGATGGAATGGACAGGACTTTGTTATAGATTAGATGTGGGTCTGAAAGAGAGAAAAGTGTCAAACATTTGTTTATAGAAACTGGATAGATCATAATACTATTTCCTGAGACAGGAAAGACTAAAATTGGAGTATTTAGAGGAAGGGGAATGTGTAGAATTTTAGTTTGGAGTACGTTAAATTAAGATGCTTATGAGACATCCAAGTGGAGAAGTAGAAATTCAAATAGGTCATTGGCTAAAGGATTTTTGGGCTCAGTAGAATGGTCTAAGCTGGAGCTGAAAGTTTTAGAAGTTGTTTACTAAAGATGGTACTGGAAATCTTAATCACCTAAGTGAGCATAGATAAAAAGATGCATCACACAATGCCTGGAATAACTTCAAAGTTTGGAGGTCAGGAGAGTAGAAGAAGCTGGCCCAAGATACTAAGAAGAACTGGTGACCATGTTTCAAAGAGGATCAAGTGCTAACCACGTTGAGAACCACTGGAGAAAGCTGAAGTTGTATGAGGATAGAAGGGTGCAATTAGATTTGCAATACAGAAGTTGTACTGTCCTTGACAAAATTAATTTCAGTGCAATTGTAAGGATGGAGATACCATCGAGGTGGCTGAAGAATAAATAGGGGGTGAGAGTTTTGATTCAGGGTTTGGGGTCAAGTTTTTAAAGAATTTTGATTATGATAGAGAGCAGAGTTAAGGAGTGGCAATTGGCAGATGAATGCTGTTTTTGAAAGATGTGAGGATATTTGAACTCATTGGTGTAGACCAAGAATAACTTGGTCTAGATGGAGAAGTAGAAGATACAGGAAAAGGAGGACAATTTAAGAATAAAGTTTGCTGAGATAAGAAGGAGAGGGACCTGGAGCTTACATGGAGGGATTTTTCTTTGCTAGTAGAAGAGACATTTTCTCTGATGTAACAGAGAAAAAAGGAGTGGACAGAGCTGCAGAAGATTTGTGAACTACACAAAGATTTGTAATTTTTCTTTTTGATGTGGAATAAACTTCCCTCTTAGGTTGGAAAAGAATCATGTACAGAATTTTCCTAAGTGTTCTAGTACCCAAACATTGCCTCAAACCTTGGAGCTCCCTCCAAATGCTCTGTTTGTCACCATTCATAATTTCCCTTTTAACCCTCACATTGTCCTCAGAAATTCTGCCAGCAGATCGCTATGGCTTCTGGAAGTTCAAACTACTCAACCTCTGAGCTTTTAAAACTTTCTTAAAAATTCAGTGATTGGCCCATTAACACAGCTACTTGCCTCAATGTACTACAACAGGTTAAGAAAAGGTTTATTTTACTTATCTCCAAGCTTATGATATGGAAAATAATATTTCTCCTTACTTCATCTACGTTTTCTTCCAATATTTCACTTCCTTTGGACCCCAGGGTAAAGAAATAAATAGACACTAACATCTCTGCACTAGATGAGATGTTCCAGAAATCATTAAGCCGAGAAAACATTCTTTGTAATTTCTAAGGTAAGAACAATAGACATTCAAGGAAAAATTAGATCAGCATTACTATGTGTGAGCAATCTGTAAATTCTGACAACACTTTAGTGGTAAGCAGTAGATATTATTAAATATGAAATTATTTAAGGAGGGATTTTCTTAATCATTGGAAAGATATGGCAGGCTCTTCACACCTCATAGAATACAACAGATAGTGATAACTGATCCTGGAGAAAGATTAAGGCAGACTGGAATTGACATGATACTTCATTGTATTATCTGCTCTTCTTGATTCCCTTTTTGGTTTTTTTTTGTACTTTTTCTTGTTTCTTTCCTAACAAGAATGTATATATGGTGAAAATTAGATCTCCCAAATACTGATGCTAAGTCTTATTTTATGCCTGCTAATAATTATAGTATAAAAAGAGATAAATTCAGTGTCAAGTGTTTTAAAGTACGATTAAAACTTTAATCAAAATTCAACAAATTATCACTCCCTGTACTTGACTTTAAGGTAAAGGAGGAAATTGCAGAACTAAGATACCATCTGGAATTTGAATGGAAAAAAAAAGCACAAACCTGCTTGCATAGCTTTCTTCATTCTCCTTCTTCTTATTCTTTTTTCATTGAAGTATAGTTGATTTATAGTATTATATTAGTTTCGGGTGTACAACATAATGATGCAACATTTTTATAGATTATACTCCATTTAAAATTATTACAAAGTAATGGCTATATTTCCCTATGCTGTACAATATATCCTTCTTGCTTATTTATTTTATACATAGTAGTTTATATCTCTTAATCCCCTAACCCCATCTTGCCCCTCCTCCCTCCCTCTCCCCATTGGTTTGTTCTCTATATCTGTGAGTCTGTTTCTGTTTTGTTATATTCATTTGTTTGTTTCATTTTTCAGATTCCACATACAAATGATAACATACAGTATTTGTCTTTCTCTGTCTGATTTATTTCACTAAGCATAATAACCTCTAGGTCCATCTATGTTGCAGAAAATGGCAGAATTTCATTCTTTTTTTATGGCTAAGAAGTATTCCATGGTATATATATACCACATCTTCTTTATACAATCATTTTTTGATGGAAACTTAGGTTGCTTCTATATCTTGGCAATTGTAAATCATGCTGCTGTGAACATTGTAGTATATGTATCTTTTTGAATTAGTGTTTTCATTTTCTTTGGATATATACCCAGGAGTGGAATTGCTGAATCATATGGTAGTTATATTTTTAGTTTTTTGAGGCACCTTCATAACATTTTCCACAGTGACTGCATCAATTTACATTCCTACCAACAGTGTACAAGGGTTCCCTTTTTTCTACATCCTTGCCAACATTTGTTATTTGTGGTCTTTTTGATGATAGCAATTCTGACAGGTCTCATTGTGGTTTTGATTTGTATTTCTCTGATGATTAGTGATGTTGAGCATCTTTTCCTGTGCCTATTTGCCATTTGTATGTCTTTTTTGGGAAAATGTCAATTCAGGTCTTCTGCCCTTTTTTTTTTTTTTTTTTTTGCGGTACACAGGCCCCTCACTGTTGTGGCCTCTCCCATTGCAGAGCACAGGGTCCAGACGCGCAGGCTCAGTGGCCATGGCTCATGGGCCCAGCCGCTCCGTGGCGTGTGGGATCTTCCCGGACTGGGGCATGAACCCGCGTCCCCTGCATCGGCAGGTGGACTCTCAACCACTGTGCCACCAGGGAAGCCCCTTCTGTTCAATTTTTGATTGGGTTGTTTTTTTTTGATATTGAGTTGTGTGAGCTGTTTATATATTTTGGATATTAACCTCTTATTGGTCATATAATTTGCAAATATTTTCTCCCATTAGGTAGTTATCTTTTCATTTTGTCAATGATTTCCTTTGCTGTGTAAACCTTTTAAGTTTAATTAGGTCCATTTGTTTATTTTTGCATTTGTTTCCTTTGATTTAGGAGACAGATCCAAAAAATTATTGCTATGATTTATGTCAAACAGTATTCTGCCTACCTTTTCTTCTAGAAGTTTTATGGTTTCCAGTCTTACATTTAGGTCTTCAATTCATTTTGAGTTTATTTTTGTATATTGTGTGAGAAAATATTCTAATTTCATTCTTTTGCATGTAGCTGTCCAGTTTTCCCAGCATCACTTATTGAAGAGACTGTCTTTTCTCTACTGTATATTCTTGCCTCCTTTGTTGTAGATTAATTGACCATAAATGCATGAAAGTGGGGGTAGCAATACTTGTATCAGAAAAAACAGACTTTAAAACAACATCTAAACAAAAGACAAAGAAGGGAATTATATAATGATAAAAGGGATAAATATAAGAGGAGGATATAACACTCATTAACTTACATGCATCTAATACAAGAGCACCTAAATATATAAAGCAAATATTCACAGCATAAAGGGAGAAATTGACAATAATACAATAATATTAACACCCCACTTACATCAATGGACAGATCATCCAGATAGAAAATCAATAAGGGAGCAATGACCTTAAATTACACAGTACAGCAATTAAATATAATAGATATCTACAAGACATTTCACCCCAAAACAGCAGAATACACATTCTTTTCAAGTGCACATGGAACATTCTCCAGGATAGATCACATGATAGGCCACAAAACAAGTTTCAACAAATTTAAGAGACTAGAAATTATATCATGTAGTTCTTCTGACCACAACAGTGTGAAACTAAGGGAAAAAAAATGTGAAAAACACAAACACATGGAGGCTAAACAACATACAGCTAACAAAACTAATGGGCCAATGAAGAAATCAAAAAGGAAATCAGAAAATGCCTGGAGATGAATGAAAATGGAAACACAACTTTCCAAAATCTATGGGATGCAGCAAAAGCAGTTCTAAGAGGGAAGTTTATAGTGATCCTTCTTCTTCCTAAAACAGCTCACAATCAGCTGAATTCCTGGCTTCTTGGTAACAGGAAAACATATTCACCTATCCAAGGCTCTTTTATTGTTTTGCCCTATGGCTAATTTTTTCCTGCCACCACAACTGAGCTTGGGTGGCAGATTATATTTTCAAAATATGGACATACATATATATCCTAAATCACTGTATTCTTCTTAAAATAGAATATTGATGCTTTTCTGGGGTCTATGTCCTTTCTTCTTGATTGTGGTTCTGTGATTACAGTAGAAGTGACATTGTGTGACTTCTGAGACTAGCTTAAAAAAGACAAGATACCTCCTGCCTGTTTTTTTCTCTTGAGATGTTTGCCTTTCAATTTAAACACTGTGAGGACGCCCAAAGTAGCCCATCCAGAGGCTACATGGAGAGGACCATGTGGGGAAGAACTGAAACCCTCAGACAACATCAACTGCCAGATGAGTTAGTGAGTGAGCATTCAGCTGATTTCAGCTCCTAGCCTTTGAACCACTCCAGCTGACCCTCGGTGGAGCAGGGGTGAGCTGACCCTGCCAACCCCTGGAAAAATTGCAGGTTTGTGAACAAGATAAATGTTACCACTTCTTAAGCCACTAGGTTTGGGGAAAGTTTGTTACACAGCAATAATAACTGGAATACTTTAATACGAAAATATCCCATTTCTTTGTGGTATGTTCAATTGTTAACTCTCTCCTCAACAATAAATTTATTCAAGTTTCTCATTTTAAAAAATCCGATTTTTCTTTACATCCTCCTTCCAGGGATAGCCTTAGATATTTCCTATTCTTGAATATTCTATACTGGAACTAGACATATGGGGAGAAAATAGCCAAAAGTTAATTTCCTGGCAACAAAATTCATGAAAGTCTGGTTTACCAAACATTCCATTTGCCACAAAGTTGTCTACATCAATTGTCTGGTGTAGATTGTGGATCCCAGGGAGGCTGTGGGGTGTCAGGGTGCTCAGACTTTTCCCTGTCTCTGCCCTCTCTCCTTCACTCTTTCTTTCCTTTGCTGATTCCTGCCGTATCCTCTGATCCTTTGTTTCACCAGCTTCTTCTCCCTAATGTCCTCTCTTCATTCCATAATCACTTCTTTCTGCACCTTATTCTCTCCCTGTGGTCCTCTCAAACGCCTTCAGGAAATACTCTTTCCCGGATCAGTAGTCTGGGCTGAGCTGTGTGACCACTTTCCTTCTCTCTTTTCCTGACAAAGGCCTATTGTCTCCATTGCAACTCCTAATATGTTGGCCTCCCAGAACCACATGCAAACTGCACATTCTTTAAAACATTGCTATAAAGTCAAAATGAAAACAAGCCAATTTACAATTCACAAACCTCTGTGAACTTTATAAGGAAAATGAGTTTGACCAATTGTTAGAATCAGAAAATGTAACAGATTAGTCATTTGCCAAACTGATTATCCAGCCAACTGACTTAATGCTGGGAGTCCTCATTCCTGTCCTCATCAGATCATGTCCATTCCTTTCTGAATAGACATTCCCTTTACAGGAAGGGCAAACTCTACACTCCTTGAAGGGCATAAATAGCCTCATCTGACCACTGTGTGCTGCTTCTACATCTTTTCCCATCATGCCCCCTCGTATCTTATTGAAGCTCCAGAACACAGAGTTGATTAGCTTCTGCAAACATCTCACTGCCATGTCCAAGCTCTGGTACATGCTTTTTCTTTTGTTTGCAACACTCATTCTGCTCTTGCCCACTTGACAAATGTTTTCTGCAGTTTCAAGTCTCCATTTTCCCAGGCTGTTTTGATATTTCAGCTGGGCTGTCATTCATTCCTACTGCTACCTTTGCACAAACCTCCATCACCAGGAGGACATTTCATGACAAAAGAATTTCTCCACTGAACTGTTAGACCTTTGAGGGCAGGCATCATAACATTCACCTCTGTATACACATGACCTAGCATAGATATTGACACATAATAGGCTCTCGACAAATACCATTTACCTAGAAAATATTACTCCAGCCATCTGGTGTTTAAAGATAATTCTTTCACATAACCAATTTAAAATCACTCCCTCAGGCTATATAATAAAGAAACATATAAAGGCCATGTCTGCATTTTGTTTAAGACTTCTACTAAAATCACAGTTCCCTTTGTGGTTTAAAGACCCTTGTATAAATATTCATATTACCTATTTCTCTGAGTTTTAATAGAAGGTAAACACCTGTATCTACTGGCCCAAGGCATGCTTCTTTTTATTAGATATTTTATCAGATAACAGAAGGTGTGCCCCCTGCTCCCTGCTGCCCCATCAATTTTTCCTTTACTTGCAGGGAGCTCAGAGCTAAGTTAATTTGTGGATATGTGTGTGTGTGTGTGTGTGTGTGTGTGTGTATGTGTGTGCTTTTCACCATCCTTAGATTCAAGTTTTAACTCTGTTTCTTCTTAGCTGTGTGACCTTACTGGGCCTTAATGTCCTCATATATAAAATTGGGTTATCATAGCTGGTCAAAGGACTCACAAGGTTTTTGTGAGAATCAAATGAAACTTTGTAGGTAGAAATATTTTAGAAAGTGCTATCCCAATACGTGATAGCTTTTATTGTTCTTCCTGAAGAACTGATATCTTAAAAAATATGACTTACACAATGTAACAGTTTCAGTTCCTTCCCTTGCAGCCAGGAGACACAGAGAAGATTCAAAAATAGTAAGCATATTCACTTCCATTTCCTACACTGTAGGTTAACTTTTCCTATTTACATTTTTATAACAGTATTGGACACATAGCCTTAACTGTGAACTTCCTCAAATACTTTTATGGAAGCAGATGGGGTTTATTAAATCAAGTAAAACTTCAACCAGAAACAGCTAATTTGTTCTTGAAAGGTGATTTCATAAGAAACCAGAGAGATTTTTTAACTTTTTCTATAAACAGTAATAACAACTTACATTACTGAATTCTTATTGTGAGCCAAGTTCTGTGCTAAGTGCTTAAACGCATTTTCTTTTAAAATACAATAAACCTGTGGGATAGATAACCACTATCTGCATTTCTTGAAGAGAAGCAACGAGCAACTAGGGTTTAAGGAGGTTGAAGAACTCACATAGCTAATTAGTTGCTGAGCTGAGAGTCTCACTCAGGAAGCCTGACTGCTAAGCCCATGTGCTTGTCTCCTACCCTGCAAAACATTCTGGTAGATTTCAGAATATATTAGATTTATAAAAAAATGCAATAAGGCTGGACAAAAATGATTATTTTGAATTGTTTATTGTAATGACTAATCCTTTTTTCCAGGATTTTTTTTCCTTGATATTCTCCCTAAAACTAGTCTATGTCTTTTTTTAAAAAAATAATTTTTAATTTTTTTTAAACACCTTTATTGGAGTATAATTGCTTAACAATGTTGTGTTAGTTTCTGCTTTATAACAGAGTGAATCAGCTATACATATACATATAACCCCATATCTCTTCCCTCTTGTGTCTCCCTCCCTCCCACACTCCCTATCTCACCCCTCTAGGTGGTCAAAAAGCATCGAGCTGATCTCCCTGTGCTATGCAGCTCCTTCCCAGTAGCTATTGGTTTTACATTTGGTAGTGTATATATGTACATGTCATTCTCTCACTTCGTCCCAGCTTACCCTTCCCCTTCCCTGTGACATCAAGTCTGTTTTTAGGTAGGTTTGTGTCGTTATCCCCAGCCTGCCTCTAGGTTCTTCAAGACAATTTTTTTTTAAATTCCATATATATGTGTTAGCATACAGTATTTGTCTTTCTCTTTCTCATTAATTCACTCTGTAGGACAGACACTAGGTCCATCCACCTCACTACAAATAACTCAATTTCTTTTCCTTTTATGGCTGAGTAATATTCCATTGTATATATGTGCCACATCTTCTTTATCCATCCATCTGTTGATGGACACTTAGGTTGCTTCCATGTCCTGACTACTGTAAATAGAGCTGCAATGAACATTGTGGTACATGATTCTTTTTGAATTATGGTTTTCTCAGGGTATATGCCAAGTAGTGGGATTGCTGGGTCGTATGATAGTTCTATTTTTAGTTTTTTAAGGAACCTCCATACTGTTCTCCATAGTGGCTGTATCAATTTACATTCCCACCAACAGTGCAAGAGGGTTCCCTTTCCTCCACACCCTCTCCAGCATTTATCGTTTGAAGATTTTTTGTTGACGGTCATTCTGACTGGTGTCAGATGATATCTCATTGTAGTTTTGATTTGCATTTCTCTAATGATTAATGATGTTGAGCATTCATCCGTGTGTTTGTTGGCAATCTGTATGTCTTCTTTGGAGAAATGTCTATTTAGGTCTTCTGCCCATTTTTGGATTGGGTTGTTTGTTTTTTTGATATTGAGCTGCATGAGCTGCTTGTAAATTTTGGAGATTAATCCTTTGTCAGTTGCTTCATTGGCAAATATTTTCTCCCATTCTGAGGGCTGTCTTTTCATCTTGTTTATGGTTTCTTTTGCTGAGCAAATGCTTTTAAGTTTCATTAGGTCCCATTTGTTTATTTCTGATTTTATTTCCACTTCTCCAGGAGGTGTGTCAAAAAGGATCTTGCTGTGATTTATGTCATAGAGTGTTCTGCCTATGTTTTCCTCTCAGAGTTTTATGGTGTCTGGCCTTACATTTAGGTCTTTAATCCATTTTGAGTTTATTTTTGTGTATGGTGTTAGGAAGTGTTCTAATTTCATTCTTTTACATGTAGCTGTCCAGTTTTCCCAGCATGACATATTGAAGAGGCTGTCTTTGCTCCATTGTATATTCTTGCTTCCTTTACAAAGATAAGGTGACCATATGTGCATAGGTTTATCTCTGAGCTTTCTATCCTGTTCCATTAATCTATATTTCTGTTTGTATGCCAGTACCATACTGTCTTGAATAATGTAGCTTTGTAGTATAGTCAGAAGTTAGGGAGACTGATTCCGCCACCTCCGATTTTCTTTCTCAAGGTTGCTTTGGCTATTCGGAGTCTTTTGTGTTTCCATACAAATTTTGAAATTTTTTGTTATAGTTCTGTGAAAAATGCCAATGGTAGTTTGATAGGGATTGCATTGAATCTGTAGATTGCTTTGGGTAGTATAGTCATTTTCACAATGTTGATTCTTCCAATCTAAGAACATGGTATATCTCTCCATCTATTTGTATCATCTTTAATTTCTTTCATCAGTGTCTTATAGTTCTCTGCATACAGGTCTTTTGTCTCCTTAGGTAGGTTTATTCCAAGGTATTTTATTCTTTTTGTTGCAATAGTAAATGGGAGTGTTTCCTTAATTTCTCTTTCATATTTTTCATCATTAGTGTATATGAATGCAAGAGATTTCTGTGCATTAATTTTGTATCCTGCTACTTTACCAAATTCATTGATTAGCTCTAGTAGGTTTCTGGTAGCATCTTTATGATTCTCTATGTATAGTACCATGTCATCTGCAAACAGTAACAGCTTTACTTCTTCTTTTCCAATTTGGAATCCTTTTATTTCTTTTTCTTCTCTGAGTGCTGTGGCTAAAACTTCCAAAACAATGTTGAATAATAATGTGAGAGTGGGCAACCTTGTCTTGTTCCTGATCTTAGTGGAAATGCTTTCAGTTTTTCACCGTTGAGGATGATGTTGGCTGTGGGTTTGTCATATATAGTCTTTATTATGTTGAGGTAAGTTCCCTCTATGCCTACTTTCTGGAGAGTTTTTATCATAAATCGGTGTTGAATTCTGTTGAAAGATTTCTCTACATCTATTGAGATAATCATATCTTTTTTATTTTTCAATTTGTTAACATGGTGTATCACATTGACTGATTTGCGTATATTGAAGAATGCTTGCATTCCTGGGATAAACCCCACTTGATCATGGTGTATGATCTTGTTAATGTGCTGTTGCATTCTGTTTGCTAGTATTTTGTTGAGGATTTTTGCATCTATGTTCATCAGTGATATTGGTCTGTAGTTTCCTTTCTTTGTGACAACTTTGTCTGGTTTTGGTATCAGGGTGATGGTGGCCTCGTAGAATGAGTTTGAGAGTGCTCTTCCGTCTGCTATATTTTGGAAGAGTTTGAGAAGGATAGGTGTTAGCTCTTCTCTAAATGTTTGATAGAATTCACCTGTGAAGCCATCTGGTTCTGGGCTTTTGTTTGTTGGAAGATTTTTAATCACAGTTTCAATTTTAGTGCTTGTGATTGGTCTGTTTATATTTTCTATTTCTTCCTGGTTCAGTCTCAGAAGGTTGTACTTTTCTAAGAATTTGTCCATTTCTTCTAGGTTGTCCATTTTATTGGCATATACTTGCTTGTAGTAATCTCTCATAATCCTTTGTATCTCTGCAGTGTCAGTTGTTCCTTCTCCTTTTTCATTTCTAATTCTATTGATTTGAGTCTTCCTTTTTTTCTTGATGAGTCTGGCTAATGGTTTATCAATTTTGTTTATCTTTTCAAAGAAGAAGTTTTTAGTTTTATTGACCTTTGCTATTGTTTCCTTCATTTCTTTTTCTTTTATTTCTGATCTGATATTTATGATTTATTTCCTTCTGCTAACTTTGGGTTTTTTTTTTGTTTTTCTTTCTCTAGTTGCTTTAAGTATAATGTTATGTTGTTTATTTGAGATGTTTCTTGTTTCTTAAGGTAGGATTGTGTTACTATAAACTTCCATCTTAGAACTGCTTTTGCTGCATCCCATAGTTTTTGGGATGTCATGTTTTCATTGTCATTTGTTTCTAGGTATTTTTTGATTTCTTCTTTGATTTCTTCAGTGATCTCTTCGTTATTAAGTAGTGTATTGTTTAGCCTCCATGTGTTTGTATTTTTTACAGATTTTTTCCTGTAATTGATATCTAGTCTCAAAGCACTGTGGTCGGAAAAGATACTTGATACGATTTCAACTTTCTTAAATTTACCAAGGCTCGATTTGTGACCCAAGAGATGATCTGTCCTGGAGAATGTTCCATGAGCACTTGAGAAGAAAGTGTATTCTGTTGTTTTTGGATGGAATGTCCTATAAATATCAGTTAAGTCCATCTTGTTTAATGTATCATTTAAAACTTGTGTTTCCTTATTTATTTTCATTTTGGATGATCTGTCCGCTGGTGAAAGTGGGGTGTTAAAGTCCCCTACCATGACTGTGTTACTGTTGATTTCCCCTTTTATGGCTGTTAGTATTTGCCTTACATATTGAGGTGCTCCTATGTTGGGTGCATAAATATTTACAATTGTTATATCTTCTTCTTGGATCAATCCCTTGATCATTATGTAGTGTCCTTCTTTGTCTCTTGTCGTAGTCCTTGTTTTAAAGTCTATTTTGTCTGATACGAGAATTGCTACTCCAGCTTTCTTTTGATTTCCATTTACATGGAATATCTTTTTCCATCCCCTCACTTTCAGTCTGTGTGTGTCCCTATGTCTGAAGTGGGTGCCTTCTAGACAGCATATATACGGGTCTTATTTTTTTATCCATTCAGCCAGTCTATGTCTTTTGGTTGGAGTATTTAATCCATTTACCTTAAAGGCAATTATCAATATGTATATTCCTATTATCATTTTCTTGATTGTTTTGGGTTTGTTATTGTAGGTCTTTCCCTTCTCCTGTGTTTCCTGCCTAGAGAAATACCTTTAGCATTTGTTGTAAAACTGGTTTGGTGGTGCTGAATTCTCTTATCTTTTGCTTGTCTGTAAAGGTTTTAATTTCTCTATTGAATCTGAATGCGATCCTTGCTCGGTAGAGTAATCTTGGTTGTAGGTTTCTCCCTTTCATCACTTTAAATATATCCTGCCACTTCTTTCTTGCTTGCAGAGTTTCTGCTGCAAGATCAGTTGTTAACCTTATGGGCATTCCCTGGTATGTCATTTGTTGTTTTTCTCTTGCTGCTTTTAATATTTTTTCTTTGTATTTAATTTTGATAGTTTGATTAATATGTGTCTTGGTGTGTTTCTCCTTGGATTTATCCTGTATGGGACTCTGTGCTTCCTGGACTTCATTTACTGTTTTCTTTCCCATATTAGGGAAGTTTTCAACTATAATCTCTTCAAATATTTTCTCAGTCACTTTCTTTATCTCTTCTTTTCTGGGACCCCTATAATTTGAACGTTGGTGCGTTTAATGCTGTCCCAGAGGTCTCTGAGACTGTCCTCAAATCTTTTCATTCTTTTTTCTTTATTCTGCTCTGCTTTAATTATTTCCATTATTTTATCTTCCAGGTCACTTATCCATTCTTCTGCCTCAGTTATTCTGCTATTGATTACTTCTAGAGAATTTTTAATTTCATTTATTTTGTTGTTCATTGTTTGTTTGCTCTTTAGTTCTTCTAAGTCCTTGTTAAACATTTCTTGTATTTTCTCCATTCTATTTCCAAGAGTTTGGATCATCTTTACTATCATTATTTTGAATTCTTTTTCAGGTAGACTGCCTATTTCCTCTTCATTTGTTAGGTCTGGTGGGTTTATACTTTGTACCTTCATCTGCTGTGTGTTTCTCTGTCTTGTCATTTCATTTAACTTACTGTGTTTGGGGTGTCCTTTTCGAAGACTGCGGGTTCATAGTTCCCATTGTTTTTGGTGTCTGTCCCCAGTGGCTAAGATTGGTTCAGTGGGTTGTGTAGGCTTCCTGGTGGAGGGGACTAGTGCCTGTGTTCTGCTGGATAAGGCTGGATCTTGTCTTTCTGGTGGGCAGATCCGCGTCTGGTGGTGTGTTTTGGGGTGACTGTGACCTTATTATGATTTTAGGCAGCCTCTCTGCTAATGGGTGGGGTTCTGTTCCTGTCTTGCTTGTTGTTTGGCGTAGGGTGTCAAGCACTGTAACTTGCTGGTTGTTGAGTGAAGCTGGGTCTTGGCGTTGAGACGGATATCTCTGGGAGATTTTTGCTGTTTGATATTACGTGGAGCTCTCTAGTGGACCAATGTCCTGAACTCGGCTCTCCCACCTCAGAGATACAGGCCTGATGCCCAGCTGGAGCACCAAGACCCTGTCATCCACACAGCTCAGAATAAAAGGGAGAAGAAAGAAAGAAAGAGAAATAAAATAAAGTTATTAAAATAAAAAATAATTTTTAAAAATGTAAAAAGTAATAAAAAAAGAAAGAAAGAAGACAGCAACCAAACCAAAAAACAAATCTGCCAATGATAACAAGTGCTAAAAAGTACACTAAAAAAAGAAAAAAAGAAAAAAACCAATAGAACCCTAGGAAAAATGGTAAAAACAAAGCTATACAGACAAATCACACACAGACGCATACACTTACACACTCACAAAAAGAGAAAAAGGGGAAAAAATATATATATATATCGTTGCTCCCAAAGTCCACCTCCACGATTTGGGATGATTTGTTGTCTATTCAGGTACTCCACAGATGCAGGGTACATCAAGTTGATTGTGGAGATTTAATCTGCTCCTCCTGAGGCTGCTGGGAGAGATTTCCCTTTCTCTTCTTTGTTTGCACAGCTCCCAGGGTTCAGCTTGGATTTGGACCCGCCTCTGCATGTAGGTCACCTGAGGGCGTCTGTTCTTCGCTCAGACAGGATGGGGTTAAAGGAGCAGCTGATTCAGGGGCTCTGGCTCACTCAGGCCGTGGGGAGGGAGGGGTACGGATGCGGGGCCAGCCTGCGGTGGCAGAGGCAGGCAGGATGTTGCACCAGCCTGAGGCCCGCCGTGCGTTCTCCAGAGGAAGTTGTCCCTGGATCACGGGACCCTGGCAGTGGCAGGCTGCACAGGCTCCCGGCAGGGGAGGTGTGGACAGTGACCTGTGCTTGCACACAGACCATCCCATGCCTGTCTCTGGGGTCCGTGTTGATAGCCGCGGCTTGCGCCAGTCTCTGGAGCTCCTTTTTATTTATTTATTTATTTTTTTTGCGATAAACGGGCCTCTCACTGTTGTGGCCTCTCCCGTTGCAGAGCATAGGCTCCTGACGCGCAGGCTCACGGACCCAGCCGCTCTGCAGCATGCGGGATCTTTCCGGATCGCGACACGAACCCGTGTCCCCTGCATCAGCAGGTGGACTCTCAACCACTGCGCCACCCAGGAAGCCCTCTGGAGCTCCTTTAAGTGGCACTCTGAATCCCCTCTCCTCGCACACCAGGAAATAAAGAGGCAAGAAAAAGTCTCTTGTCTCTTCGGCAGGTCCAGACTTTCACCCGGACTCCCTCCCAGTTAGACGTGGCGCATTAGCCCCCTTCAGGCTGTGTTCACGCCGCCAAACCCAGTCCTCTCCCTGCGCTCCGACCGAAGCCCCAGCCTCAGCTCCCAGCCCTGCCCGCCTGGGCGGGTGAGCAGACAAGCCTCTTGGGCTGGTGAGTGCTGGTCAGCACTGATCCTCTGTGCAGGAATCTCTCCGCTTTGTCCTCCGCACCCCTGTTGCTGCGCTCTCCTCCACGGCTCCGAAGCTTCCCCCCTGCCACCCGAAGTCTCTGCCCGCGAAGGGGCTTCCTAGTGTGTGGAAACCTTTCCTCCTTCACAGCTCCCTCCCACTGGTGCAAGTCCCGTCTCTATTCTTTTGTCTCTGTTTATTCTTTTCTCTTTTGCCCTACTTAGGTACGTGGGGGAGTTTCTTGTCTTTTGGGAGGTCTGAGGTCTTCTGCCAGCATTCAGTAAGTGTTCTGTATGAGTTGTTCCACATGTAGATATATTTCTGATATATTTATGGGGAGGAAGGTGATCTCCATGTCTTACTAGTCTGCCATCTTGAAGCTCCTCCCCTTTAATTTTTTTTTAAATTTTCTTTTTCTTTATTTTTTGGCTGCATCAGGTGATAGTTGCAGCACATGGGGTCTTTGAAGCGTGCAGGATCTTTAATTGTGGCACGGGCTGTTTGTTGTGGCATGTGGGCTTCTCTCTAGTTGTGGTGTGTGGGTTTTCTCTCTCTAGTTGTGGCATGGGGGCTCCCGGGTGCATGGGCTCTTTAGTTTGTGGCACATGGGCTCTCTCATTGAAGCACATGAGCTCAGTGGTTGTGGCGTGTGAGCTTAGTTGCCCTGCAGCAACTAAGATCCTGTGGGATCTTAGTTTCCCGATCAGGGATTGAACTTGCGTCACCTGCATTGGAAGGTGGATTCTTTACCACTGGGCCACCAGGGAAGTCCCTATCCTTTTTTATATCTTTACTAAGAACTCCTTTACTGTCAATTTCCACTCCTCGAGTCTGCTGCTTCTTATGCTATGATCGGTTGAGTGTTTCTTATTCCTTTGTCCATGGCTGTATTATTTTTCATTACCATATTTTCAAATTGAGTCCAGTGATTATTATTCCATTTCCTTAAATTTTAAAAAGTCAGTTGTGATTTTTGATATCTTGTGATATCCTTGAGCTACAAATTGAAAGTAGCCTTCAATGTGGTCTTGCCTAAAGAGATAAAGGTTCTACTTGTAGTCACCCTGCACTGTTTAATCAGACTCAAATTGCCCATAATGTTCCTTTTTTTTTTTTCCTTTTTTCTTTGAACTCAAATTCATTCAACTTTCTGAGCAAAGAACCTATGAGACTGTACAGGTGTTCTTTCCTTATTATAAAACTTCAATTTCTGAAAATAAGTAAAATCACATCATGAAAATTCTGTTACAATTTACAGATTCACAATACAATTTCTTAAAAAGCCATCCTTCCTTAGATCGTTAAGATATCATTTGATTTATAAACAACTAAATGACATACGTATTTGTGAAGTGTGAGACACCTGGCCTAAAGTTGGCCAGTGTTAGGAAATATGTTAAAAAACAATGTTTGATCTTTTAAAAAACTTATGTAAATTGTTTTGCTTTATGAGATAGAATCTTATATATATGTGTATATATAGATAAGATATGCATATATTATATACATAAATCTCTCTCTACAGTTCCATTTTCTATCAGTTTTATATATATATATAATATATATTTATACAATTGATAGAAAATGGAATATGACTTGAGTAACTAAATCTCTAACTGAATGTTGTATCTGGATATATCTGGATAAGCGTTCCATCACCTTTCAAGGAAGAATGTGGAATATGTTATTGTCCATAGAGCCACCCTAGACTTAACCTTACCTGTTACCTTTTGTAGGTCTTAAGTCCTTTGTTTTACATTTGTATGTTTTACAGCACTTAGCGGTGTGTCTGGCACTTAGCAAATACTTGATAAACTCTAGCTCTTCATGTCCTTCTAATCCTCTTCTCACACCTCAAATCTAAGCCATCATCATTTCATGTCTACTATAACCTTCTAATATATGTCTTCCGTGCTACAATCTCTCACCCTCCGTCCCATAGGCCGGTACCAAAATAATAGTTTTAACTATACAACTTTACATACACTATCTCTCTACAAAAGGCTTTCAAGGACTCTGGCCTTCAAACTCTAACTTCTCTTTCAATTTAACTCTTACCTACTTCCCTACCTTCTTTCCCACTCTGCCCCTACATGGATCCTCTGCTGAAGTGTAATTGATCGACTCATAGTTTCCCAAACCCAATCTGCTCAACTTCATGGAATCTTTCCCTTTATCTACAATTCCCTCCTCTCCTTTCTATGTACCTCAGTGCTTTCTTTCCGTCAGCCTCCAATATCACATTCCTTCAGCAATTATTGATACTCCACTAAGTATTCACTTCCTTCATATTATAAGTAGCCTTTTTCATATGTCCTGTCTCTCCAGAGAGATGATGTCTCTTGAAGGCAGGACCACCTCTGACTTTGCCTTCTACATGGTAGGTCATCAATAAGAGTTGCAATGATTCTCCTCACTGGACCACGAATTCTCTGGACTTACAGAGCAGTTACGTATCAGCTCTTTGCTTTGTCTTGCTTTCTCATGTAGATGTGCCCACAAGCTCCTTGGCTTAATCACCCCGGGTCAGAACCCCCGGAAGTCCTGGATTTCCCCCTCCCTGGACTCTGCTCCCTAGAACCATCTCCTTGTCTTTATTTTTTAACCTGAAATGAACCTCAAGTTAACCAGGTCTGTGGCCACTGCTCATTTCTGTCTCCTGTGAAGTATTCTGTCAAGAATTGCTTTTTACCTACCTGTCTTTGTTAAGGATTCTTACTCTTCTCTTAATTCCTAACTTAAGTTTTAGTAAGCAGTTAAAATAAAATTCTTTCCTTTCTTTCTGGACCACCTCTGATCGCTCCTAAAAGAGCAAAAAAGGGCAAAACTTACTTTGGGGGACTTTTGAACAATTTCATTCACAATTATTCAAGAAAATGTGGCTGAATATAAAACACTGTAAAGTTTATATTTGCAGTACTCTATCCTCCATCCCCCCATCTGTTTGGTGAAACCAGGCACTTTGTTAATTATATCCAGCTAGTTTACTGGGAGAAACATCCAGTTTAGAAACATTCGGCTTTATTAAAAGAAACAAAATACAATTACAACAGAAGAGAAAAACTGCTTTAATATACTCATGGACTTACTGCTTCAGTGAGCAGGTGAGGAAGAGAAACAATTCTTTATTTCCAAATTATAAAGTACGATCAAATTTGAAGCTGTGAAAATACTGAACTTTTGCTAGAAAAAAATAAATGATTTGAAGCCCTAGTGATCACACAGAGAATCCAGACAATTTGACAGCTATGAATTTATCTCACTTGTGAATGAATAACCTTTGTAACTCACTTGGGACTTAAATATTCCAAACACATTTCCCTGGAAACACTTCAAAAGGCATAGTTCATTTCTGTCTTTACTAAACAACTCCTTTGGTTACCTTTAGGTTGCTGGCTTTGTGGTTTGAGTACAGACTTGAAAGTTTGAAAATTAACATAGTTAAAGCTTGCCAGTGGGTTTTACTCCTGTAAGAGTGAAACAAGATGAGCTCTTTGATTATTTTACGGTGTAAACAGCCTCTTTTACCTCTGTAATAAGGGAGCCTCATTGCTACTATTTACAAAATTTCAGCTCTGTCTCTGAGCTAAAGTGCAATATATTTGTATTTAAAAGAAGAAATATTTCCACCAAAGTTCATGTAACAGACCAGAAGCACAGCTGATTTAGTTGAGCTCCATGTAGCTCTTAGAGGCTTGCTGAAAACTGACAAGTTTTTACAGATAGATCCAGGATTTCAGGTCAAGTGTAATGATAGCTTTGGAGAGTTTCTTGCATGGACTCTTTCAGGATCAAAAGGTTCAAATGCACTTCCTGCATTGTGCTAGGTTCTGACCATTGCAAGGCAAACAAGTCATTGCAAATCTGTTTCTTGGCACTTAGAACTGATTCATTTCTCCTTGTCCCTACGTAGCAGGCAAACTCTGAATACTGTTCATAGAGTCACATACCTGTCCAATGACGTGTCAGACCTGTTCCTATATTTTATACTTTAAATATTGCATTAAAAATGTAATTGACACGTTAGTAGTTAATTTAAAAATATGCTTGTTTGGGGGTAGTTTTGAAAAACATTTTTGTTTCATGTGCAAAACTGTATGCTTTACTTCTTTCCTCTTTTTCCTTGGGAAGATTTCATGGAGAAGAAGGCACTTCATCTTATATGAGAAAAGATATTTGTCCATTCTAGGTTTGAAAATCTTTATGGAAATAGACTTAGGTTATAGCCAAGATAAATTTTTAAACTTTAACTTTTAGAAGCTGAAATTTAACCCGCATTTACTTTTTCTGACCGCATTAAAAAGAGCTATTCACTTAAATGAAATTTGTTTTGTAAGTCTCTTATATGTCAAAATAAATATGCCCTTGTGTCTTTAACAAAGGGTAAAGGACATATCTCAGGATAAGCATTTCCTCCCCACCCCCCTTTTCAGCTGGCTTTTAAAGGGCATTCGCTGGAAATCCTGGTGACCTCTTGGACCACTCTACCAAGTCCTCTTCTTCCCGCCAAGGCTGTCTGTGTTCTTTCTCATGTGTTCACTGGTGAGAGAATTTCAACCATCACCTTCACTTAACTGGCTAAAAAATCGTCATCTCCAGCCCTGCCCTGGTTTCCCTCCTGTAATTCCAGTTGTGTATTCCATGCATAAACATCTCCCTGCTATTGACTCTTAAATCAGCTTTTCCTCTTGCCTATTACACTTCAGTTTATGATACCCAGAGGTAGTAGGATAAAGTTTTCTTTACTAGGGATCATTTTATTGCAAGGGACAGACATCCTTTCAAACTAGCTTAAGCCAAAGAAGACTTTTTTTTTTTTTTACATTTTTACTGGAGTATAATTGCTTTACAATGGTGTGTTAGTTTCTGCTTTATAACAAAGTGAATCAGCTAGGGGGCTTCCCTGGTGGCGCAGTGGTTGAGAGTCCGCCTGCCGATGCAGGGGACGCGGGTTCGTGCCCCGGTCCGGGAGGATCCCACGTGCCGCGGAGCGGCTGGGCCCGTGAGCCATGGCCGCTGAGCCTGCGCGTCCGGAGCCTGTGCTCCGCAACAAGAGAGGCCACAACAGTGAGAGGCCCACGTACCGCAAAACAACAACAACAACAACAACAAAAAAAACTGTTCCTACAAAGTGAATCAGCTATACATATACATATATCCCCATATCTCTTCCCTCTTGTGTCTCCCTCACTCCCACCCTCCTTATCCCACCCCTCTGGGTGGTCACAAACCACCGAGCTGATCTCCCTGTACTATGCGGCTGCTTCCCACTAGCTATCTATTTTACATTTGGCAGTGTATATATGTCCATGCCACTCTCTCACTTTGTCCCAGCTTACCCTTCCCCCTCCCTGTGTCCTAAAGTCCATTCTCTAGTAGGTCTGCATCTTTATTCCTGTCTTGCCCCTAGGTTCTTCATGACCATTTTTTTTTTTCTTAGATTCCATATATATGTGTTAGCATACGGTATTTGTTTTTCTCTTTCTGACTTACTTCACTCTTTATGACAGACTCTAGGTCCATCCACCTCACTACAAATAACTCAATTTTATTTCTTTTTATGGCTGAGTAATATTCCATTGTCTGTATGTGCCACATCTTCTTTATCCATTCATCTGTCGATGGACAGTTAGGTGCTTCCATGACCTGACTATTGTAAATAGAGCTGCATGAACATTGTGGTACATGACTCTTTTTGAATTATGGTTTTCTCAGGGTATATGCCCAGTAGTGGGATTGCTGGGTCATAGGGTAGTTCTATTTTTAGCTTTTTAGGGAACCTCCATACTGCTCTCCACAGTGGCTGTATCAATTTACATTCCCACCAACAGTGCAAGATGGTCCCCTTTTCTCTACACCCTCCCCAGCATTTATTGTTTGTAGATTTTTTGATGATGGTCATTCTGACTGATGTGAGATGATATCTCATTGTAGTTTTGATTTGCATTTCTCTAATGATTAATGATGTTGAGCATTCTTTCATGTGTTCGTTGGCAATCTGTATATCTTCTTTGGAGAAATGTCTATTTAGGTCTTCTGCCCATTTTTGGATTGGGTTGTTTGTGTTTTGGATATTGAGCTGCATGTGCTGCTTGTAAATTTTGGAGATTAATCCTTTGTCAGTTGCTTCATTTGTAAATAATCAAGACAGTATGGTACTGGCACAAAAACAGAAATATAGATCAATGGAACAGGATAGAAAGCCCAGAGATAAACCCACGCACATATGGTCAACTTATCTTTGATAAAGGAAGCAAGAATATACAATGAAGAGAAGACAGCCTCTTCAATAAGTGGTGCTGGAAAAACTGGACAGCAACATGTAAAAGAATACAATTAGAACACTCCTTAACAGCATACACAATAATAAACTCAAAATGGATTAAAGACCTAAATGTAAGGCCAGACACTATCAAATTCTTTGAGGAAAACATAGGCAGAACACTCTATGACATAAATCACAGCAAGATCCTCTTTGACCCACCTCCTAGAAATGGAAATAATAACAAAAATAAACAAATGGGACCTAATGAAACTTAAAAGCTTTTGCACGGCAAAGGAAACCATAAACAAGATGAAAAGACAACCCTCAATATGGAAGAAAATATTTGCAAATGAAGAAGACATTTGAGGAAGGATGCACAGTACCTGACTGGCCCACAGGCAGGAAGTGCTTCTGCGTTTCACGAGGGAACCAGGACCTGGTGAGTAAGCCAGACCAAGGCAGATAATCTCTCTCCCCTCTGAGTTTAACATCTCTCCTCATTGCTTTTCTTTGTTTATCTGCCAGTTTCTCATTATCCTGCTTTTCTCTCTTTTAGCTATGACCTTTACTGTATTTGTGCATTGCCCCTTCATAGTATAACTGAGCAGGACACTTTGGTGCCTTCCTGGAACAGACTAACCTAAAATTTTAGCCTTCTAGGCCTTCCCTGAGTTCCAAAGAGTAAATTTAATCAGAGAAGTGAGAAAATGCAGAAAGAAAGGAACACAGTCAAGCAAGACAAAATAATAATAGTTTGGCCACTAAACAATGTCAAGGACTTTTAGTTCCTCCTCGAGGACTATGGATAATACCTTGAGCCATGTCCTTTGAGCTGTTTTACAGACACTGAAACCTCCTATATGCTGCCCACAAGCACGTAGACCCCAGACCAGTTGGAATCAGAAGGTTGATGATGCTGACTCCCAGTTACCTCACTACCAACCAATCAGAAGAATGACCATGAGCTGATCACACACCCAACAAATCCCCTCCCTCACCCTGTCTTTCTCTGAAAGCCATCGCAGAGTTAGGGTCTTTGGAGCCCTAGCTGCCTGGGCTCCTTTCTTGGCGCCCTGCAATAAACACTGCACTTTTCTTCAGCACAACCTTGTGTCAGTAGATTGGCTTTACTACCTGCTAGTGAAAGGACCCATATTTGGTTCAGTAACACATAGATTCCCTCAAGTGGCTCTGTCAGCCCTGAATTTATATCACCTTAATGTTCTAGTACCTGCGGCTGTCAATCTTCCCCAATTTCATTTCCAAATTTCTGGGTTTAGATGGCCCACAATGGCCTCATGTGGTGTTCAGTGTGCAGCCCAATTTACTCCAAGCTCGGTTAAAAGAAGGATAGGGTTTTTGGTATAAATATGATGTACTATAAATAGCTATTGTCCACTGCCGTGAAGGGCCATTATGGACAGGCAAACCTGAGCCGAGGCACACCCTTCTAATATCTACTATGTAGTTGAAAGGACATTTTATAGCATCCCCCAAAGGGATAATGGTTACTGCAAGAGACTCCATTTTTTATTTCCAGTATGAATATATTTTGCAAATTAACTGTAGTGTGAGACACAAAGATGGCACTGTCTTAGTCATCCAGGCTTTAATGTTTGATGCCACGGATACTCTTCTTACCAAATCTAAGCAGTCACCAACTTTTGTCAGCACTTTCTTCAAAATATCTCTTGTTCCATTTCTTTTCCCAATTCTCCCACTCCTGGTCTTCCCATCCTTTCTGAGCTTCTTATCATCTTTCCCCATTTCTCCTATTATAGTAGCTTTTTAATTTTAATTGTTCTCCCTACTTCCAATCTCTCTTCTTGCTAATTCATCAATCACATTGCTGGCAAATTGTTCATAGAACACTTTCAAACTTGTCATTCCTCCACTAGAAGACTTCAGTGACTCTCCACAGCCTACCAGATGAAGTCCAACGGGCTTATTCTGACAGTTTAAAACCTTGAACACTGAACTGCAACCTTGGCAGATAGCTCTAACTATTCGTGTCATTGGCCTTGTACCCCAGCTCAGCTCTGCTCTAAGTGGCCTTGAACTCTGATTCTACGCTTTTGCTGAAACCAACACTGCTGACCTGGGATGCACTGTTTTCTCTCTGCTTTCTCAATCCCATCCATCATTCAAGTCATCATGCAAGTCCCTTTTTCTCTGTGAAGACTTCTATATTCATTCCAGCCCAACTGATCTTTTATTCCTCTGAATTACTATAGTTTTTTTCCTCTGTCCCATTCATTAAACAGTTCTCTATTTCCCAGAATATAGTTCTACTATTTTATGCAATTTAAAAAATTTTCAATGGTTTTGTTTCTTCAATTAGATTTTATATTTTGTGGGGCAGAGACCATGTCTTCTCTTTTACTATTCCTCCTAATGACACTGATTACCATGTGTTACACATGGTAACAGCTCCTGAAATACTGACTGTTAGGACCAAATTTCTTAGGTCACTTTGCTGCAATGTAGAATGCATATCAACTTGCTAAAACGTTGTTGATTTTCTATTTTAATTAATTCTTCTCACTACAAATAAACCAAAATGGTGATAGTGTTAATTTATAGGCTCCAACATAGGAACTATTTCGTTTCATATTAACATTGAAGTTATAGGGCTTTCAGGTTGCAGTACAGTATGTTAGGTGGCAGTGTGGAGGGCAGATGTATGAGGTAGTTGGCTAACTGCTAGTGTCTTATTATCCACATAATGGAAAATGAGGTGAACAGAATTGATTTCCAGGCACAGGAGAATGTCCTCTGACTTATGGGGTGAGGCAAAAAGGGAAGGAGCATGTCAAATGTTAAAATGAAGTGGACTGTTTCCAAAAGAAATGCAAATGAAGTAAAACAGCATTAAGGAAGCATTGGTTGACCTGAAGAGTAAACCCTTGTTATACAACTTCTTAATGGCTTAGGACAGGGTTCTTGTCAAGGGAAGAAGTTATCCTTTAACTTCCCCCTCATCAGAAATCTTCACTCAGTTCCCTGGGCTGGGAACTTTTTCCTGTGGGAAGAGATCTTTGATAACAAATTTGCAGTAAATGGAAAAATAAGATTTACTTAGAAAAAAGCTTAACAATTTGCTTGTTTATTCAGTAAATTTGAAACTTGATGGGCTAAATACCAATGATACATGCAATTATAGATACAGTTTTTTACATCTCATTGGGAGAAGAATATAAACCAAAATAATTATAGACATAAGACCATAGAAATCAGGTATGGAAATTGAGATATTTCTGGTACAGGTGAGGTAGGTGGGGTTATTTTGAATATATCTGTGCCTATCTCGCTTAAAACTATACATGTGTGTATATGATTTCTTTGAATTTTCCAATGTTAAAATCATATTTATCTTATCAATTAGAATTCTTCCTTTCCTTTCTGAATGTGTCATTTCTTTGAGATATTTGTTCCAAGGGCTCTTTGGTTTCCTAAACTGTAACTGTATTTGAGATCTTTTTAATGTAACTGATGTAGCATTTCCTTAAATGTGTATCTTTTTAAAGCTATATAATTCTGACAATGCTAATCCTGGTCATTCATTCATTCACTCTTTCTTTCTGCATTCTAATGAGTGTTTACTATGTGGCAGGCCCTGTGTCGGGGCTCAGGATAGGATATAAATCATAGAATCACAGAACTTTGCATCAGAAGAGACCATTCTCAGTGCTGAGGGTCTTCCCTTCACAATGATGGTACATGCAAAATTGAAGATCTCCAGTAACCATGGGTCTTAAGGAGTGGACTTCTTCCTCCTTGAACTTCTTGAGCCTCTGAAAGCTTGGAAAGCCTTTCTTGATAAGCCTTTGCCAACCATCTCTTTGAATTTTGCCTTCTCTTTTGAATATGTCTCTTTAAAATTGGGGTTTATCAGAAAGCTCCCTCTTCATCCATAAAGATTTCTTTATATAATTGCCCTTTTTAATCTTTATAGAATTATGTCCTTAGTACAATTGTCACCAAAGCTTAACTTATAATGGAAAAACGTACTTGGCATAAAATGTCATGCAAAATGAAAGGTGCCATCATATAGAAAGTCAAATTAACAAACACCAACAAACCAAACAAAAAATGTGTTGTTTCTATACTTTTTTTACAATTGGGAAAAGAAAATAATGCCATTATTTCTATAAAAAAAAGAAACAGTGCTGTAAAAAGAGAAATATATAAATATTCAAGGACCCATTTTTTAATTGAGGATCAAATATGATAACAGACCCCAAATGCTTGAAAGATTGTGAGAACATAAACCCAGGCCTGAGAGGCTAAAACACAGCAAGTAACAAGGTAAACAAGGAGAGAGCTCGCAAGAGGGATTAGAGGGCTGGATGGGCAGCTTCTTCTTTTCTGCCTATTGTGTTGAATTTACTATGTCTCCAAAAAAAAAAAAGCTACCATTTTTTGATGGAAATACTATTTTTTCTGTTTTACTTACAAAGAAAAGTAACTTCTGATAAATTAAAATATCAAAGAAAATCATAAAACTGGTGAGTTGGTGTGTGTGTGTGTGTGCACGTGTGTGTGTATTAGGATTTGACCCCAGGTTTTGCAAAATACAAAGACTGTGCCATTTCCACTGGGAGTCGTACAGGAGAATTTACCTGTCAAATCACTTGTGTCCTATTTTCTGTTTTTGAAGGCACAGACTTGTGATCTTCAGACCCATGGGTCCCATAGAATTCTTTTATTAGGGGATCAAATATGATAGAGGTGGTTCAAAATGCTTAGAAGAAGATTGTCTGGATATAGAACTGGGCCTGATAAGTGGTGGTAAAAATGTAACAGGTGCATCTGAAAAAGAAAAAAAAAAACAAAATAAAAAGGTAAAAAAAGAGGAAAGCATCCTTCACTTAAAAGAAGAAATCCCTCAAAAATCTATTTAGGGCAAGGAGGATGATCAGCTTAGCTTATATTCATTTAACTGATTATAGAAAATATAGCTGTGTTTTATAGCACAAAGAAGGTTAAGAAAACTTGGCATGGAAATCACTGTTGCCAAAATTTCAGAAAAATATATACAACATTTGCTGCACTACATTTAATATATATATATTTGCACTTGGAAGGTGAACATTTTAAATGAAATTCAATGGAGAAGAGAACATTTGGCATCGTTACAAAATTTGAGGAATCAAGTTCCTATTCTTTCTGCCAAAAAGTTTTTAGGACTGATTCCAGCTCATTCTTTCAGCCAAACACCTACATTTTAAATTTTTCAATATTTTTAATATTTCAGAGCAAGTATGAAATTACCACCTTGATAACCTGGCACATTTAACTGAAACATCTTTGTATTTCTGTGATTCATGTAGCAGAATGTAATTTTCTTCTCTTTTATTCACCTATCTTCTCAAAATTAGGAAAGGAAAGAACATCTTGATCAGATTCAGAATTGTTATAGAGAGGTTTTGGTCCATAACGAAGTGAGAAAGAGCCTCAAAATAATAGACACAAAAATGAAAGAACTAGTTCTTTGACTCCTCTGTGGCTCCCTCTATTGAGCTTTGGTGCATTGTGGGCATTTAACCCTAAGAATAAAAAAAGGCAAGAATACTCTAGCCTCCTTTTATAGCAATATACACAGAGTTAATAAGCTAAGGTAAATGAATTAAGTAAAGTATCTAGTCAAATAGCAAGTAATATATTCCCCCAAACCATTTTTATAATGTCGTAATTTGTAAAGCTAAAAATTTTCTTATTCTTCAACTTCCAAGTATTTCGGGTGCACTTCCCTCTTGTATAAAACTCGAGGGTGTACAAGCTTCAATGACCATGAAAGAAACAACTTGGAGGGTGTTAAGAGTACATTAGTGAATTTATCCAGTTGAGTTTTTAAAAGGTGACTTAGAAAGCTTAGAACATCACCATGCTCTTTACTCCACCAGACAATTTGCTAATAATTTCTTGGGTAATCATTCTAATGGTCTAATAATGTATTCCATTTTCAGACCTAATTAGTCCCCCTCTGCTTCGAGTGCTATGAAAAAAATTACCTACTTTTTGGCGATGCTGCTTAACCTTTTACCCTTCCTTTGTATGATTGATCTGAAAACTATTTGCTTTTACATAAAACATCACTAAATAAAATTGTTGTCTACAGGTTGCATCTTCTGAAAGTAACCAACATTACTAGTTTATGTTGCCAGAAGTTTAAATGTCTTATCCCCCAGGAAGATTTCCTAAGGGAACTCTCTGAGTGTATCTCTAAACACCATCCAACTTCTGAATTGAAGAGGTAAAGAAATAGGCCCTCATATCTTTTTATTTAAATTCATTTTCATCTAATTTTTAGTAATAATTTTGATGAGATATAATTTACCCTTTTAAGGTGTGCAATTTAGGGCTTTTTTTTTAGTGTATTCACAGTCACACAACCATCACCACTATCTAATCCCAGAATATTTTCATTACCCCAAGAAGAAACCCCACACCCATTAGTACTTACTCCAATCCTTCCCTCGTGCAGGTGCTAACAACCGCTAATCTACTCTCTGTCTCTATGGATTTGCCTGCTGTGGATATTTCATACAAATAGAATCAGAGAATTTGTAGACTTTTTTGTCTGACTGGTTTCTTTCACTTAGTATAATTTCAAGGTTCATTCATGTTGTGGCATTTATCAGTACTTCATTCCCTTCTATGGTGAATATTATTTCATGGTATGGATAGACCACATCTTGTTCATTCATTCATCAGTTGATGGGCACTTGGGTTGTTTTCACTTTTTGGTTAGTGTAAATAATGATACTATGAACATTTGGGTACAAATTTTTTTGCAGACATAGGTTTTCAATTCTTTTTGGTATATACCTAAGTGTAGAATTTCTCAGTCATGTGGTAACTTCATGTTTAACAATTTGAGGAACTGTAAACCATCTTCCAAAGTGGCTGTACCATTTCATAATCCCACCAGCAGTATATGGGTTTTCAAATTTCTCCATATCTTAGCTAACACTTGTTATTGTCTGTATCTATACTGTTTGTATCTATGGGGGAGCAGCCCCAAATTACATTTATTAGATATTTCATGAAGAAATTCTACTTTTACCTTTCTCTGTTCCAATGACTTTAGTCTGTTTCAACCTTATCTCTTCCTTGGATAATTACAGCCACCTCTTATTTGCTTCCCATTGTTGTATCCTCCCTGTTACAGTTAGACTGATCTCTTAAAAAAACATGTGGCAAATACAAACGTTATTTCAAAAAGCACACATGCTGGATTTTTTGCTGTGGCTAATCCTGTATCTGCAAAAAACCATAAGTAAAAGCTAAGTTTTTTTCAGGTCCTTTGAGTTTGGATTTATATTTCTTTTTAATATATATCTGTGTTTGGATTTGTTTTAATTTGGTGAGAAACATCATGCTTCATTTGAGTTTTTCCTGCAAGACGTTTAGATTAGAGCCGCAGTAAAAGTCAAGCAGCTCTAAGATGTTCTAGTAGCCTACTTTTATTTAATGCCTGCTATGTACCAAGAAGTTTTCTCAGTGCTTTCCATATGTTAACTCATTTATTTCTCATAACAAAAATTCCTATGAGGTGAATATGGTTATTATTAAACTCATTTTCACATTATGCGATAGAGACACAGAAAAGTTAAGTAACTTGCCCACAATCACACAGCTAATAGATAATAGAGCCAGGATTTTAACCAAAGAATCTGGTTCCAGAGCCCACAAGTGTAGCCACTAAGATATACTACCTCTCTTTTGTACATACTGTCTGAAATGTATGAGATTTAAAATAAAAGTTTGTCATTTTCTAGCATTCAATGTGGTTTAGAGTAGCTTAAGATGTTCATGCTTTGATTAATTCTTGTATAATATTATCATACACAATAAGAAGGTTATATATTAAAACCTCCCTGTGTTTACCACCCAGAGGTTTACAAAATCAATTTTGCCAAACTTAAAAACAGTAGTTTAAACAACAAGGTCCTATTGTACAGCATAGGGAACGATATTCAATATTCTGTGCTAAACCGTAATGGAAAAGAATAGGAAAAGTATGTATGTATATGTATAACTGAGTCACTTTGTTGTACAGCAGAAATTAACACAACATTATAAATCAACTGTACTTGAATAAAATTTTAAAAAAGCAATAGCTTCAACAAACCAAAAAACTACTGGATTACTTAAAGGGTAACTTCTAAAAGACATTCTTAGAAAAAGAACATTTCCTGAAATTTTCATGATAGTCGATGTCTTATTATTATATTGCCTGCCAGTTTATGTGCTACTCCCCCTCTCCCACCTCTTTTAAACCATCTAACAGAGCATTTTGTGTTTCTGAACATTTACATTCAATGTGTTAAATGTCACCAAGGAAAAATAAAACAGAGGACATCAGTTAATATTGTACTTGTACTTTCTGTCATCCCATGATTCCATGTCTTGCCATGGTGACCGAATTTGCCATGACAGGAACATGGTCCTGGTTTCAGAACATTCCAACTGTAGCAATCACTAAATCTTACTGGGAAATTTTGCCCTCTTAGCAAATTTAATCAGATTGCTTTTCTCAGGACCATTTCAGATGGGTATCTGTGACAAGGAGGGAGGGTATGATGGAGAATTGAAGAGTGACTCTTTTATATTAGAAATATACTGAATGTAAATGTGTATCATTAAAGAGTGTCTGATTTTTCTGTTTAAGTAGATTCGAGAAGAAAAAAATTCAAAAGTCATATTTTATTAACACTTCCTAGTTGTGTGAACAAATCTCTTAGTGCCCCAATTCTAAAATGGGGATAATAATATTATCTATACATAATAATAATATCTATATTTCAGGGTTGATCAGACAATTAGATGAGGATTCACTCTAAGTAAATATTTAAAACCATATGCAGTATTCAAAAAAAATTGATTCTAATTATTATATTTTAACACTTGAAATAAAAGTGTTCATTCTATGTTCATAAGAATAAAAAATTAAAAATCTTTTGGCTGGCTCAGAAACTACAATATACAGGTTGTATTATATTCCTATAACAATTTTCGGGCATCAGTACTTGATCATAGGTATAATCCATATGTATGTTCCAGGCTTCACCAGTCCATAGGTAACAGTGTTATCTCAAAGATTAACAACTGGCTTTTGATAGTGCATGGATCTTGCTTGTTTGACCCAGGATGTCCACTCCCACCCTTTCACATTTCTTCTAGGAGCCCCAGGTGTCAGGAAAATTTTTGCTTATGTTTTACTAACTAAGCTTCCTCATCAAGAGGCCTCATCAAGAGGCCTCACCAGGGCCCCATTCTGGAAGCCCCCAGGAGTGTCCACAGCTGTATGGCTCCCCAACTCTTGTCACCTTTGTTGCTTTGGTCAGTACCACCTGAGCCCAGCATCTTGGTTTGTTGTCTCCCTAATCCTCTCACATAGAACAGTATTACAGGCAATATCTCACAGATGCCAAAACAGGTTTAAAATCCCCCCTTTGAATCAACACTTCAACATTTTACCCTCAAGTGTGAACCATGGGCTTATTGCCCAGGAAGGAGAACCTTGATGCTTCCTGCAAAAGGAGCATTAACATCCACATTTATTCTTTTGAACTCTTAGTGAGGCTATGGCTTAGTGGAGGGCTCTCCAAATAACAGTTAAAAAAAATATGTCAAGGAGTGTACTGAAAGACTGAGCAGCATTTCTCAAAGTTTTGTTTTTTGTTGTTTTTTATTTTGCGGTACGCGGGCTTCTCACTGCTGTGGCCTCTCCCCTTGCGGAGCACAGGCTCCGGACGTGCAGGCTCAGTGGCCATGGCTCACGGGCCCAGCCGCTCCGCGGCATGTGGGATCCTCCTGGACGGGGGCACGAACCCGTGTCCCCTGCATCGGCAGGCAGACTTTCAACCACTGCGCCACCAGGGAAGCCCTCTCAAAGTTTTGGTCTCAAGATGCCTTTTCACTGTTAAAGAATTATTGAGGATCTGAAAAAGCTTTTGATTACATGAGTTATTGCTATTTACTTAATAGAACTGAAAACTGAGAAAATATTTATTTAAAAATTCATTTTAATATGTCAATAATAAACCCATTACATGTTAACATAAATAACTGGGCCAGGACCAAGGGGAGTCACAGCCCCATCTCAGGGCCTCTCAGCGCTCACAGGAGCCCAGTGAGGTCTGATCAGCAGGGATGACTGCAGACCCCGACCAAATGAGGAAGGAACCACCACAGATACTAGCCAAAGGGCGGGACATGGCTGAGATTGGCAGCCAGAGGACAGTGGAAAGGCCTGCATGTGATTCCCCTTCCTCCCACCCCCGTAAAGCCCCTTAGACTCTGCTTCTCCACACGCCCAGCTGCCATCTTGGAGAGTGGTGGAAGAAATCAGACAGGTTGGACGTTTATGTAAAAAAAAACTAAGTGTGTTATTTGTATCTGGGAATCAGTTTCTGTTTTGTTATATTGTTCTTTTGTTTTGCTTTTTATATTCCACATACACATGAAAACAAACAGTATTTGTCTTCTTCTGTTTGACTTATTTCATTCACTAAGCATAATACCCAGAGGTGATGGGGCAAAATAGGTGAAGGGAATTAAGAGGTACAAACTATCAGTTATAAAATAAGTCACAGGGATGTAACGTACAGCACAGGGAATATAGTCAGTAACACTACAGTAACCCTGTATAATGTGTAATCTATAAAAATATTGAATCACTGAAACTAATATAACTTTGTGAGTCAACTACACTTCAGTAAAAAAAAAAAGGAGAAAAAAGAAAAAAAAGGCTGTTACCTTTAAAAAATTCAAATTAATAGATTGACAGAAATTAGTGGATTATACTACTAAATATAGTTGTTTTTTCTTCCCCTGCTACCTTAATATGTTGGGACCTTATACATGAGCTCAGATAATCATAGAAACTATAAAAACACTATATTTCTTTGCCTCTTTGAGTGACTATGCTTACATTAGTAACTCCACCACAGCTCAAAACAATCCAAGAAGCCTGTAAGAGAAGAAAGACGTTGTACTACTAACTCTCTATTACCCTTGCCTCTCCCTGTGTCTCCATGTTCAATTCTCATTTCCTTTTAGCCCCAAACAAGATTCTCATGCATACTTTCTCTTGAATATAGAGCCTGCAAAGGTCTCTGATCTGTGAACTCTTGGTCAAACTTCTTGCGTTTGTAATAACTAGAATACACTACTTTGCTGTATTTATGTGTGCAGGTATAATTTTGTTACTACATTCTAGTCAAAAGCTTTGAATTGTCTGTGTTGTTAAGACTCTAAGGCCAAAGCATTCTTATCAATGAAATTAGGAGTTTGGGTTTTCCCCCTGTTATTTTCCTTCTTTCTTTATAAATTTGCTGTTTGCTTGCAATAATGTGCCTGACTTGTGTGATGTCCTGGATTTCTGCTGTTATTCCCCCAGACCTGCTCTCCGTCCTGTTCACTGATCCCCCCTACTCTGTGCTTCTGAGGGGATTTATTTGGAACAGAGCATTGGGCTACGTTGCTCACTGGTTCCCGTCCACTGAGTTTCACCATTGGGGTGCACTAGCTGGGTATCAGAGGGACAGTGAAAAGTGAGATTGGGGTATTTATTTCTCTGGTTCCTCATTCGCGGAGTTGCCAAGGGCAGGCTGCGTACGTTAATCTGAGGTCACAAGCTGTGTTGGCTGGCCCTCTGCTCACAGCCTTTCTTGGTTCCTGGTTCCTTTAGGCCTGGGGATGATAATGGCCATCTACTCCTACTAGCCCTGGGCCTGCACTCTCCCCGTGGCGTCCCTACATTCTGCCCACAGCTTTGTAAATAGTTTATTGAACATCCTCTCATCCCCTAGTGAGCCATCTGTTCCTACGAGAACTGTGACTAATATATGTGTGTTTAGCTCAGTTTTCTCAGTAGTAACAGAAGCCCCTCTTATCATATAGATGGTGCATCTAGAACCCAAAATCTAAAGTGATTTATCAGTTAAGTGTATTGTTTGATTCTTGAATCTAGAGCTTGACTTTCCAGCTTCTTAAAACCAGTGAAGGGGGAAGCCTTTCAGACCACACTTTGGGAGCTTTTAAGTATTTGCTCAGTTTCTTCCTCCCCTCCCTCTCTCCCTCCCTCCCTCCCTCTTTCTATTATTTCCTTCCTCCTTTACTCCTTCCTTCCTTCCTTCTTTCCTTCCTTCTCTCCTTTCTTCCCTCTCAATGATGAGTTTCAATCTGGTAAACTCCGTCCCAACAATCTTGTGTAGACTGGAAATAGTAAAATGGCTTTGAGACAGTTAATGTCATAGAAGATTCTTTTTTTTCTCCTGAACCAAGATACAGCTTTTAAAACAGTTCTTTCTTATTTTGGATGATAGGAATTTAGTGGCTACGTTATTTGAAAGGTCAGACCCAATACAGGGTGGAAAGCTGATGAAAATAGCTCTTGAGTTAAATCTAGGTAAAACTGGTGGTGTAGAACTGTAATTGATAAGACTAGGGTTTTGGCTAGGAACATCTTAAGTTGACGGTCAGTTGAAGACAGTGAAACCCATCCGTGAGAATTTTGAATCTGAATTGACTCACAGCAGAGAAAGCATCAAATCAAGTTCATCATCCCTTAAAGAGCACACATTCGATTTCAGGCTAGTATTATAACTGAGACTTTGTAAAAGCTATCTTGAATATTAGATGAAGACGGCTGTCAAGATAACTGTGTATTCAATGGCACATCAAGGATTTTCCTATTGACAGGATAAAACACTGGGACCAAAGCAGCTGCTGGTGTGATAATGCTGCTTTACACGTGCTTGGAGAGATTCTGCCAACTGTGTTCTCATTTGCATTTTATTTCATAAAGGAATTCTTGTTTCGCTTAAGGAGTACAGTAAAAAATGTTCAAAATATAGAATTTTAATTTTTAATTTCTCTGTATATAAACATTGGATAATTAAAATACGGATCTCATCCATGAAGACTAGTTCAGGGCAAATAATTTAGTCAATCACCAAATTACCTAATAGTTGCCTTACTGTGGTTATTGAGAAATGTACATTAAACCTTAGGTTTCATTTCATATTTCCAATGTCAGTCTGAGGCATCTGCTTTCATGAAATTTGGATTTGAGCCCACTACCAGGTTTGAGAGAAGCCCCTTAATCACTGAGTCAGAGCTTTCCACATCCCCCAGACTGCCCTCATTTTCCACTTAGCAAAATCCTACCAATCTACCAATTGTTGAAACCAAACACAAATGACAACCTCTCAGGAAGCTTTACCAGTTCTCCCATATGCTAATGAATTGCCACTTTACATTTTTTTTTAATCACATAGTATCACATGTACCCTTACTTTACCTTTATTTCCTTCTAAGTTATAGTATAAGAATATTAAATGTGAGCTTTTTTTAAGGCAACTTCTTACTTAAAAAAATCCAGTACTGGTACATTTTCTTGTGCTTAATCAAGATTGCTGAATAAATGAATTAGATTTAGTAAGTAATTCCTTTTTTTAATTCACACACTCCTAAGTACTGTGCTCAGTGATTGTTCCAGGCAAGTTACAGATAGATCATAAGAGCCTAGCATGTCACAAATAGAATAACTAAAAAAGAAAGATGCTTTTCTCCTGACCTAACTTTAAAAGAGAAAGTGTTTTGAGACATCTATTAAAAAGAGTTTCCTTGGGCTTCCCTGGTGGTGCAGTGGTTGAGAGCCCACCTGCAGATGCAGGGGACATGGGTTCACGCCCCGGTCCGGGAAGATCCCACATGCCGCGGAGCGGCTGGGCCCGTGAACCATGGCCGCTGAGCCTGCGCGTCCGGAGCCTGTGCTCCGCAGCGGGAGAGGCCACAGCAGTGAGACGCCCGTGTACCGCAAAAAAAAAAAAAAAAAATGAATTTCCCTTCCTTATTGGAAACATTTCAGTGAGGGTATGAGGAATTTTAAAAGTGATAGCCTCTGTCCATGCAAAGGAAGGATCTTTGAATTATATTTGTTTTCAACAGGTTTGGGGAACTGAAATTTGCTAATGATAATACAGAAAATTCTGACTAGCAGCACTTTCCTTGTTGGAAACCACTCTTTGGTGCAGGGTTTTCATGTACAGCATGCAAATGCATGTCATGTTCATAAATCCAATCACAAATGATGGTTTTATGACCAAACTGTATTTCTTCTAAACAAAGTGGCAGTAATATTTTTAAAAATCTGCAAGCCCTTTGAGAGTCTTCAAGAAGAATTTCATCATCTTTTCTCATTGAAGTGAAGATATTTATAACTGAGAGGATGCTATATTGCCACTATAGGGAAGAATTGCATTCTCCATCTAAAATATAGCCACCAATAGTGTATATGTTTTGCATTTAGCATTCAAAATATATGGCGCACAAGATCTAAGTAGATGCAGTAGGATCTAGAAATTAGCCTAAGTCAGCTCTGGAGACCAGATTTAGGGAGGACTGTAAATCATACCCTAGGAATAGAACACTACTGTTCAGAATACTCTAAAATAGACCATGGCTCAAAACCCTTTTTCTAGTTGTTTGCTCTCTAGGTTTTATCGGACTCTCTCTGTGGTTTCATAGAGGTGAGCTACTCAGGTTTCAATGCTATTTTAGGATTTTTCTGAAACATTGAGTCTCAAAGATACAAAGTTCCCTGAGGGTCTATAGCTATATTTTCATAAAGGTTAAACTTAAAGACTAAAGAATATTCTTATCCGCAAGGCATTTACTTCTTCCCTTCCTACTTTCTTGTAGAAGATAAGCTTTTAATGGGTGTGTTTTTTTAAGTTCCATGAAAATCTATATTGCACATTTTCAGTACATAATTTCTAGGAATATTTATGCCATAATTTTGAAGAACTCCTAGTGATTTCAACACTTAGGCAAAGGGCACTGTGAAACAATATTTTGAAAGACATTTTCCTCAATTTATTTACCAGCGTCAACTGTGCCTTCCCCAGAGGCCTATGATTTGGATGAACCCTGTTGTAAACTCGGTAGTGCCATGAAGCCTGCTTTCTGGGCTACGGTTGCAAAATAATAAAGATCATGAGAGAGTGAGCTGGGATGACAGTCCTGAGATTCACTTTAAGTTGAACCTTTCTCTCATAGATTCTGTGCTCTGCATCCTTTAGTCATAAGTGGAACAAAGGTGTAAACTTCACATGCAAGGCAGGTATTTGAATGTGTGAACCTACCTATCCACCTTTTGGAGCACTTACGTTCTGTGTTTAACTGCCATATTGGTGAGAATGTTCCATCATTCATTGTTCAAAAGGTGCTTTCTGAGGATCAATTGTGGTCCAGGCATGCTCTTATGCTCTGGTTGCTATGGTGAACAAGACAAGCCCCGGTCCTCATGGGGCTTACATCTAGTGGAGAAGAGAGGCAATACACATGGAAACAAGTATATAATGTAATTCTAGAGAGTGATAAGTACCATGATGAAAAACAAATAGGTCAAGGCCTTATTTTCAGTAGGTGGTCATGGGACAATATATAACAGCTGATAATATATAGCATTTATGTGATGATCATGTATTTTATTTGAGACCACTTCTTTAATTTAGGGTGTACAGGGAATACCATCTCAATGCTGAAGGGGTTTTTTGGTCTATTACACACATCTGCTTTGGTTTTTGTCAGGAAGTGCCCCGGGAGCACTTTATGTAAACTCTACATCCATGGCAGTTCTACAGCATCATTTAGGATGGTGTAATGTGTCAGGTAGCACAGCCCTGCAGTACAAACACCAATATCCTCCTTAGGCTGTTGATTCCATTTGTGAAATGTAAATCACTGAGCAAGTACTCCTGGCATCGGCTAGAAATATGCTTTCAAGGTCCTTGGTGAGAAATGTACCTTTCAAGGATTTTTGGAAAGATCAAGGAAGAATTCTTTCTCTTATACAATTAATAGATTCTTTTACAAGGCAGTGAGACAAAATGGCCAGAATTCTAGGAGGCAGAAATTATCCCAAGGGGTTTTCAAAAATATCCCTTTTGTTTGCTATTACAAATAAGGTTAAGCAGTAATTGAATAAGACTCACAGTGTGTTCTGTGATCTTTTGCTGAGGTCTCTTTGAATATCTCCTCATCCCTTTTGCCTCTATTTTAGGGAATACAGCAGGCACCACCTGATGACTGTTTCCCAAGGGACAGTCATCTGCAGCCCACATGGAGCAGAGCAACAGCATTCAATTACAACTAAGAAGAAATGTCCTTAGTCTTCAGTAGAAATAGTGTTGGTGTATAAGCATACATCGTATATTCAGACAGAAAACAAGAGTTAGGAACTTTGCGGATCATCTCATGCTTCCTTTTCTTTCCCTTACTGCAACTCATTGTATAGTACCTTTTGGGATGAAATGGTCAAGACCTTGTACCAAGTTCAAAGGTCATTAGCGGTAGTTTACAGAGCTCATCTTTTCCTAGATGCAAGTATTCAAGAAGTTTGGGCTGTAAGGCAGGACTTTTCGGTGGACTCCAGGATTAAGGCTCGGTGAGAGAACTTCTTACTGGTTTGTTTGGACTTCACAGATTTTCAGGACACAGCTGGCTGTTATTCTGAGCCTTTAGTCTTGTTTGTGAGCAGAAGGTCTCAAAGTATATCAGAATTTGAATTCTAAAAAGTAAAACGGCTGATACAACTTTTCAGCATCCCCCCAAACATTATTTAAATCTCTTTGTAGACCCAAGTGTTTAGAGTGGGGGTTATGGTCATATGCTTATTCCTAGCAGTACTGGTGTCAGTGGTGTCTTGGCTGTTGACATACATATTGTTTTCTCTCGTAATGATTTATTTGCCTTCATTGGAGAAAATCATTCTGGCTGTTTCTACCCGTACTCCATCAGCATCCTTGTAGGCTCAGAATAAGGTGAGATGAAAACATCAGAGAAATTAAGCCAGTGGCACCTCTGGGTACAAAACACTAGAATGTTGTCATGTGACTTAGGTCTCATATTGTTTTAAAGATATCTATTTTTCTCTATTGTACTTCTACAGTTTAAGTCATATTTCACTGAAAAGCTATTTATTCATATTACAACTGGGCTACTTGAACTTCGTAAGATTTTTCTCAAATCCAGGGAAATTTCTTGACAAACAAGTTGGAAAATAAAACAGCCTTTTACACAACAGTATACAGTACTGTTTCTTTTTCCTTTTCTTTTACCAGTAGAAGAATGTTGAAAGAAGCTTAGTATTTTGATGGGAGTTATCACAAAATGCCTTGATATGGTGCCACAACAAAAAATATATAATTTGGAAGTCCATCTATCAAATGTGAAAGTTTAACTTTTTGCTTTTTATACAAACATTCAGACTCTATGACAAATAAGGTATAAAAATGGAGGACATATTCATTTGGGAAAATTTTTTAATCTTTCATAAAAGTAAATTGACATAACATGAAACTTACATGAGATGTTAAGTACGACTGTTGTATTTTTAAACTAATTTTAAAGTAGCTTATGAAAGAGAAATTTGTATATAAAATTTTTGCTCATTTGCAGATGAAATGAGCTAGAATGACATGAGGCAAAAATCAGAAGTACATCATGATCTCTAAATGAATTCACACTTATTAAAATATATTTTACATATGATTTTCAATAGTCTTCCTCTTCTTTCATTAAATTCTTTGAACCAAGAGAAAACTTTAAAACGTTGACAGGAACCCAGGGCTCAGGTTGGGTGGTAAAGCCATAAAAGAGTCTTGTGATTCAGCATCTGCCAACTTGCAGTTCTAAATTAGAGGCTGCAGCCAAAGGAACCCTGAGAACATTAGAATGCAGCAAAAAGAAGTCTTTTTGGACTTATTTGGTGTATTAAAACTTCTCCATAGTTAATAAATAAATTCATGAAGTCAGAGAGGACACAGTGTCTCAATGTGAAGAGTAGAGCAAAGATTCAACATTTCTGGGTCTAGTCACAGCCTCAATTAGCTCCAGGAGTCTTAGTTTAAGCAGCCTTCTTGAAGGTCATTTTCTACTGCTGACAATGGATAGGAGTCTGAATACTGAAGATTCAGCAGATACTGTATTTGGTATGTGCTAATTTACTGGAACTGTATGATCTGATCTCATCAAGAAACTTTTGGGTTTGTCACTACGCTGATTCTGATAAGCTCATTCCCTTCAGCAAGGCAAATGAGGAAGTCAGTTATGTAAGCAGAGATTCATTTTAGACTGACTCAGTTTTCTGAGACGAAGGGGAGGACTTCGAAGATGCAATTTCCACTGAATTTAACTTGCTGAATCAGACGCTAGTGAAACAATGACTGGCACATAGTAGGAACTCAAGTCAGCATTGTTGAAATGATATTCTTATGTTGAATCACCTTTAAATTTGTTTCCAGTTTATTTTAGTGGCTAAAAATGAAATCTGTGAAGTTGGTAAAATGTTAATTTTATCACTGTCTCCTTATCTATTTTGCATTTTCCCAGTTTGTGAAGTTGAAGAGAGGAAGTCAAAGGAGATGAAGCCTCAGTCTGCCAATTTTTTATTTGTTAGCAACCTGGATTCATGATTTAGTAGGGACTTGAGTTTTAAGCAGTTGTTTAAAAGTTGTCTTGGGTTTATAGGTGCATTGATTTTTGCAATCTCTGCTCTGTCAGCACCTTAGATAACAGAGCATATATTTTGTTTGTGGTACTCTATTACTTTAATTCTGTTAAAATGGTTTGGGAATCTGTGTCATTTTTATTTGCTGGCATTTTTTTGAGTATTTGTTTATTTCCTTTTTTTAAAATTAAATTAAATTTAATTTAATTTTTAAAATTTTTTTCTGCGTTGGGTCTTCATTGCTGCTCGTGGGCTTTCTCTAGTTGTGGTGAGTGGGGGCTACTCTTCATTGCAGTGTGCGGGCTTCTCACTGCGGTGGGTTCTCTTGTTGTGGAGCACAGGCTCTAGGCATGCAGGCTTCAGTAGTTGCAGCACACGGGCTCAGTAGTTGTGGTGCACGGGCTTCGTTGCTCTGCGGCATGTGGGATCTTCCCAGATCAGAGCTCAAACCCGTGTCCCCTGCATTGGTAGGTGGATTCTTAGCCACTGTGCCACCAGGGAAGTCCTTGTTTATTTCTTGCACTTCTTTTTCTAGTCTTTTACTATTGATTTATCTTACACTTTACATATGGGCCTGAAATATAAGTCAATTTCAAAATGTTATGATGAGATTTAAAAAAATCATGCAAAAAGAAAATACACTTCTATAGAGCTAGGATCAAATCTACTGTTTATAACCCTGAAGCACCTCTCAGTTCTTAGTCCACAGTTGCTAATGAATACGTATGTAAATCAGCAAGCGCCAGCCATGGACCATGAGAATGACAGGTAACTAGTATGATAGCTAATGGGGTCCTCTCATGATTAAATTATTCTATTATTTCCCATAGAAGACATCTTTATTTATTTATTTATTTTAAAATTTTTTATTTTATATTGGCATATAGTTGATTAACAATGTGTTAGTTTCAGATGTACAGCAAAGTGATTCAGTTATACATATACATGTGTCTATTCTTTTTCAAGTTCTTTTCCCATTTAGGTTACTACAGAATATTGAGAAGACATCTTTAAAGTGGAAGAAAAAATTTGGTCCTATGGACATTTTTTTATTGGGACCAATTCTCACACTCACAGCCAAAGGAAGATTTCCATCTAATTCTGTATGACAAAGGCAGACTACAGTCACCCAGGGGAAATGAGGCTTAGATCTACTTCTGTTTTCTATGTAAATAATTAACATAGTCACAAACACTTAGCTTTTTAAAACGCTAGTTCGCACACCAATGTAAAGGTAAATATGGAATAACACCTGTCTTCACGTAGGGAATCCTATGAAGATTTCCTAAATATCCTGAATATTCTGTCTTCAAAGCCTTACACTGTTAGAATTCATAGCAGCCATCGTTATTTACCATTTTAAGTAATTAAGTGTGTAACATCTGCATGACATCACCACAGAGTATAAAGATACTTCTGAAGTTTAAGCACTCACATTTTGTAATTTTAACTCAAGGAAATATGGAAGTATATTTGAGTGATCTCTGACCTCTAAGGAGTCACTGTGCAGACGGACTCTTAAGGAAAGAACTCCCACTAATCCCATCTGGTGCCAAGGATCACAAAGTTTCAAGCAGCTATTATGAGAATTCTCGGGGAATCTTTGAAAAGCTTCTTATCCCATGACAACTGTGTAGTTATTATCTGTCACTATATTAGATGTGAGATAGAAAACAGGAACTAGTGGTATGAAAAAATAAATAGAAAGGTCAGAATGTGTGTATTAAACTGTTTGGAAAGTGCATGAAGAAGTGAACATTCTGGAAATCACCGTCATTTCAGGAGCTAGCAGTTATGGTTAACCACGAAGCAGCTATGTCAATAATGCAGTGACACCACCACCACCATCACCACCAAGGAAGGTCATAACCCTTCAGGGATGTGATGAGGTGTTGAAATGTGTGTAGGTTGTTGATTGCACACTCCTGATAAGTCAGAAGGAGGCTGGAACTCTGGTTCTTTTGCCTGAATGAATCATCATCTTCTACACAGTGTTCTACCTAGATGGCATTAAAAATATAAGTAGATAGGTAGCTAGACAGATAGACAGACAGTAGATATGTGTTGAATACTAATTGTCTAGGTCAGGTTCACCTGGTTTCTTTGTGCAATAAAATTTTGATCTGTAGAAAAACATCCTGACATTTTCCTTGGGTGGGTAACAGAAAAGACTGTGTTTGAATAGTCCCTAGAGGTGAATAAATAGTTCCTGTCAAGGGTGTACTTGATTTAGGAAAACTGTATTTTTCCCTCTTACCTCCATAGATAAAAATACCATTGAAGAAAAATGATTTGAGAAAGTTAAAATTATACTAGCTTGCTTTCTAAATGGTCTTCATTCACTACACAATTCTAATTTTACTTTCTCTTGGAAGGCCTGATTTAATAATCCAGTTTCTTCCAAAACAGACAGAAGACCAAAGGAAATATATTTAGGAAATCACATGACAGTTGCACTTTTTATTAATAGTGAAAAAAATATTAAGGGAGAGAAATGGAAGAATTCATCTTCAGCAAAATCTGTTCCCAAATTATGCTTAGCTAATGTACCTGCGTCAAAGAGAGTGGAGAACTTTCTTTGTGTTCTTATACTTAGTGGTTAGAATGCATCTTAAACAAGGAATTTGAAATAAAACCACCACTTATAATTTAAGTTCCTTCAAAAAAGAGTTTTAGTGGTAGGCAAATATTATGCCCAATAGAAAAAGGAAAAAAGTAAGTACACTCAATGCAAGAATAAAATTGTAATATAAATCAAGAAAGACTCCCTTGCATACACAGAAGGAGAAACAAGCACTTGTTTTACATTGTGGTGTGGTATATTTAGGCTTCCTAAATAACAATATTTATAGAAGAATTTTTAAATAAAAAGATTTCTTCCTTACCATCAAAAATGTTTATTAACCCTTCTCAATATAATAATCTATGTCAGGATTTTTTCCTGCTCTGTAGTTAATAACCCAAGATAGAATTGATTCGAACGTACTCACTACAGACTCTACAAGTTAGGCCAGTAAAACAATGAAAATAGCAAAAGGTGTGTCAGTAAAGAAACAGCAAGATAGTAAGTCATTGAAAGTTTTTCTGTTGGCACAGAATAATAATACTAAGAGGGATTTGTTACCTCTTTTTCAATTAAGGTGGGCTTCATGGAAGAAGCCAACATCAGCAACATCTTCTGTCAAGAAGTGATAAATGCCTTCCAACATAGAAGAAACCTAGCAATTGAATATTTTTGTGTGTTTATCTTTTTACAGATTTGTCTCATTATAATTATCTAAAAATTTATCTTTTCCATACCCTGACCTGACCATTTTAGAAAATAAGTCTGTGGTCCATTATCCTAGCCACTCCCCACAGTAGCTTTAGTTTGATGTTTTCCCCCAAGTTGTACCTAAGTGTGTTTATTACCCATTTTCCATGCTCAATCAAGTGCAAAAGTAATAATAACAGAAACAACAGTCACCACAATATCAGAAACAGATTTGACTAGCACTTAAATTATAAACCATTTCTCCATAATCTATTTCACTTGTCTTCACAAAACCTTGTGAAATTGGGCTAGTATTGCTATTTCTTTTTTAAACTATGGGATCAAGACTGAGAAAGGTCAAATGGTGTTCACCAAGGCCATACGATTAGTCAATTAGGAGATGGGAGCTGAAGTTCCTAGTTAGTTCTTCAAAGAGAGGGTGAATCAGAGACAGTCCTGGAGTGGGCTAGACCTGGTGTGAGTGCTGGGCTTGCCATCATCCCTTGAGCTCTGCACATACCCATCCTTGACTGAAATGATGTTGAGTTGCTGGAGGTTCAGGGCATGGCATTGAGAGAATTCAGCAGCACTGAGCCTCCTTAATGTAATTTATTATACTGTCATGTACCTAAATCACCTAGACTAATTATAAGGATTAATTTGGAGAGTATTGCAATGCAGAGTTTGTATTAACTGATTTGTATAAATATATCATGTTTATTGATATACACTTTTTTTGCCCTGTGAATTAATCTTTTCATAGATATTCCTGAATTTCAAGAATACATAGATTCACCCCAAAGTATTCTAGACTGATACGCTAGTGTGATCCTAGATCCAGCCTCAACAGAAGCAAAAATTACTGTCTTAAGTCGAGAGTTTAGGGTGTTTACTAGGACATGACTATACACGAGTAAAATGAAATGGACAATGAAAATTGAAATTTCATCTGGGTAGACTACTAATCAGGCTCATCCCTATTTAGCAGGTTCTCCCCTACTCAGAAAAAGTTACCTAACACCTATATCTCTACTCTCTTACATTTTCAGCTTGTCCATGCATCGTGTATTTCATTCACACATGTATTTATTTACATATACAAATCCTTTCTATATTACTACTTTAAAATATTTTCCTCAATGGTCCAATGCTTCCCTTTTATAATACTTACGTTTTTGTTCCCATTTTTTTCTTATTGAATATGCTATTTATAAATTAAACTCTCCCTTTCACCTCTTTGATATTGTAGAGTTTGAGATATTCTTGAATAATTGAGGTACTTCACTCCTCAATATGGCTGTCATTGAGGATTGTCTTATTTTATATTAACTTCTTGAATTTTAGTTGATCATTTTCTCTTCCAACAAATTGTTACAAAATATAAACATTTTCTATGATTTTAAGTAACCTTTCAGTTTAGGGTTTATAATAGTAACAGTGGAATATTCCTTTAATCCATTACATTGTAGAAAGTAGTTGCTAGTGGTATAAACTGTAAAGTAAGCACTGTTATCTGCATTCATTTTAAGAATTACTTGGTAAGCGCAAAGCAATTAAGCAATAAGACATGACAGGCATTGCATTTGGAGGGAATTATTATACTTCTCAGATGTCTTGAGAGGTTCAGGCCAAAGGCTGAGTGGCTTCAACCACCCAAGTAGTATAATAAACCCTCAAGAACTGCACCACCTGTCATATCTTATTGCTATTATGAAATGGAAATCAGGAAACTAAAACAGGGGGAAAAGGTTAGATCTGTGCCCTTGCTGGGGATTACTTACATACCTATGACATCACTGACAGTTCTATCTGTGTCCAGAGAATTCTAAAGCCATTGCATAATTATTGTACAAACAACACGACTCATTTAAAACTGCTGCTTCAGCATTCTACAATGCCAACTATGTCATCTACCAGTCCCCCAATGTCCTCTTTTCGCAGAAATCATATTGGTGTTCTTAATCCCAAGCTTTCCCCTTTCACTGATCATACAGCTTCAGAAGCAGGGGAGGGTGAGGGAGAGGAGGTGGAGATTGTTATGTAGAAATAGTCTTGCCCCTTAGAGGATTGGAGCCATTTGGTTCCTTGTATGCCTTGCAACACCCCAAGGTCATTATCTCATGATAATCACATCTCCTGGAGTTGCCTTCTTGCTTAAGTGTAACACTAAATTTTAATTACAATGAAATAGAGCTCTTCTGGTAGTTTATACAACATCTTGTGTTCTCATTGCCAGATGGAAATAAGGCAGAGCTTTTACTGTAATCGTATGTGGTGGTCCTAGGCTCCCATGCAATAAACACATATTGTTGGTTTGTTGAGAAAAGCACTTTGCTTCACAGAACTATCTACTTTCTTTTGGAGTATTTCGAGTCGACAATTTATGGAAAAGATTTCCGCTTTGTTAAAAAATACTGAAACACGATAACATTCTTCCCACCTCAATTTGACTGTAATGGGTAAATTTAATAAGAAAATAAAAATAGAGTGTTGCCCACTGATAGATGAGACAGATTGTTTCACATGTAGGATTTTATTCTCACAGTTTCTCTTTAGCTTTTTGTGTTATTTTGACACTCACACCTGAATGTACGTTTTTTAACATTATATTTTCTCATGGATTTACTACATTTTCCCAAGTGAGTACCATGAATATTTTTGTTCTAGCATTTGGGCAGCTTCTTGGGCTTTCCTATCATTCTGACTGTTGGTAAAGAAACAATTGTTCAAGACACTTGTTGAAGAGTGGCAAGGCAGACTTCATTCAATAGGTGGCGCGTCACCATAGGTGTAACAACCACTGCGACAGGATTCTGCAGTGGAGGAGAGAGACTGGATTCAACTCTGAACACAATAAGGAAAAGTGGGAATTTCTAGCCAAGGAGCAGGGAGGAGGGTCAGTGGGCAGAAAATTACTAAGAGGAAACAGGAAAACCAGGGATTCTGGCTGACTTGTTAAACCTGTAGGGATTCTTGCTGAAGGCAAGTCGGTGTGATCAGCCATCATCTGGGAATGCTGGAGGATGAGGAACTTGACTAGATATCAAGGGTAATCAGATGTGGAGGATGAGAGATTCTGGCTAAACTGCCATAGCAGAATTCTTAAGAAAACTTGACAATGCAGAGACAAAAAAGGGAGGTGCAAAATTTGAGGACTAGTTGAAAAAATTGCTCGGAGGAGTCTAATTAGAGTCTGGGCAAGGAGAAAGTTTTTGTCACTGCTTTAGAACCAGTGTTTGCTTGTCAGATAGATGCACAGACCTTAGAAAAACTTTGAACCAAGCCTGAGCACTTAGTGGTAGGGGAGGAGGTGGTGATCCAACTATTAAAGATATAATTAAAAAAATGAAAAAATATAAAGTGCAAATAAATGATCTCAAGAATATTTTTCTATTCTTATGGATTTGTGACAAAAATCTAAGTAAAAAAGCATGCTTGCAGATGCTTACAGGCAAAAGCAAACTCATAATAAGTCTCCTAACTACCCCATCCTTCCGTGTTGCTGCTCTAAGCCACTCCTGTATTAAAATTCCAGGGTTTGTACTTCATGGACACTGGAGACTATAAAATTCCTCTCTCCCTTGTTCATGCTATTCCGTCTACTCAGGCCTCTTGTTATTCTTCCTGTACATCAGGTTTACCTTCCTTAGGGCCTTGCCTGGAATGCTTTTTCCTCAGATGCTTGGCAAATCTCTCACCAACTTCAAACCTTTGCTTACGAGTCATTCTCTCAAGGAGATGCATGATGATCCCTCTATTTAAAATTGTAACCTGCCCCCTGCCTTACTCCTGGATCACCCTTATCTTGCACTGCTTTTCCTTTCTTCCATGACATTTATCATCCTCTTAACTACTGGTGAATCTCAAGTGTCTAGGACAGTGCTTTGGTACATAGTAAGTGCTCAGTTAAAATCTTTTGAATGAATGAATGAGTGAGTGACTAATGAAAGTAGAAGTAGAATGCCCCAGAGCTTTTGGCAGTCCCTAAGACTTTAAAGTAGGACCTAGGCTGGGCTTTTCACTACAGAGGCTTGTCTTAAACAATATATGGAAAAAGTTAAGTACAATTCCAGCTCCTTACTTTGAAATACAAAGAGCTCTGGCAAGCAGAATTAGGGGGTTTGGCCTTTCCTTTGGTAAAGTTTCTTCAGAAAGAGGACCAATCACTATGCCCTTAATATTTGTTTGTCACAAAATACCTAAAAATATCCAATATCATATCTGTAATGTTGTTTCAGATTCAATTGTTTAAGTGTATATTGTCTTACCCACTTTTCCTGAATGCTGGTTATTTTCTCAGATCCCCTTGCACAGGTGAAAACATGCTACCTCGTCTACCAATTTATGTTTTCATTTGTAATATTATAAGCAATTCTGTCAATTTATAATAATTCCTTTGCCTGCTAATCCACAATCGAGTGATGTTATTCTACTAAATTATTCACTTCAGATGTTGAAGACGGGTCTAGCCACCCAAATATTTATTAAACTGCCAGTCTGGAAAACACCACCTTTTTCCAAAGGTTAAAAACCATTTTATTTTTAGATTACAGTGTGAATAAAATATTAACAATAAGTAATTATTTCTGAAAACAATGATTTTAAAAATTAGTTCAATAGTTTAAAACAAATTAAAGAGGCTACGTACATGTTGTGTGAACATCCAGTTCCACCCCCTTGAAGGAGGAATTTCAATAGTTTCATCAATGCTGTGCTCTTCACAAAACTCTGTCTTGGAATGCTCAGGACTGTGCATTTTTATTTTACAGTACATATGAATATGAGTGAAACTGTGATTTTATATGTCAGTGTTCTATGCTCAGTGGGTTTTTAAAAAATTATTGTTATTGTCTTCCAGGACAATTCAGTAATACTTACTGCAAGGATAATTTACAAAGTTTCCAAGATATGGGCCTGGTTTTAAATTTTTTTAACATCATACAGTGTGTATGTGTATATATGTATATATGTGTATATATATATATATATATATATATATATATATTTTTTTTTTTTTGGCTGCATGTGGCTTGTGGGAACTTAGTTCCCTGACCAGGGATGGAACCTGTGCCCTCGGCAGTGAAAGCATGGAGTCCTAACCACTGGACCTCCAAGGAATTCCCGCAATATATACAGTACATATTTTTAAAAATCCTTTTTTACTTTTGGATTTTTCCCTCTCAGTCTATTGTTTTAGTGCTTCCAAATTGGATTTAATCTTATCAAATGCCATTAAAGACTGCTTAAAAATTTTAATGGCTTTAGAATAAAATCCAGACTCTTCCCAGGCCTGTAAGCCCTCACGTAGTTCAGCTGATTCTCTCATTTCATTTCATGCACACTGTCTTAGTCATTAAGTCCTCTGTTACGATGGCTTTTTCTAAATTTCTAAGTTTCTAGAACCCTCCAAGCACTTGTCTTTCCCTCTGTAGGAAACACCTTTCTCCTGGTTTTCGAATAATCAGCCAACACCTTCGCCTTCTAAGTCTTAACTTCAATATCACCGTCTCAGAGAATCCTGCCCTAACCAGTCTGTTTTATCACAGCACCTGCTTTATTTTAGGCCCTGCATATTATGACCTGTAATTGTTTTATATTTAATTTTTGTTCATTGTTTTCATCTCTTATCATAATGTAAGCTCCTTGAAGGTAGGGCTCTTTTCTGTCTTTTTCACCATTGTTTCTCCAGTAGCTCATACACACCAGGAATTCAGTATTTATTGAATGAATAAATAAATAAATGAATGAATAACAGGATTAAAAGTTGCAGTAGATTTAATAAATGTATACCAATTGTTGTGAAATTTCCTTATAGCTCACTAATAGAATTTTTTTTTTCTCCCTCTAGGACTATTGTTTGGATTAAAAGCTAGACAAAGGCAGGATAGCTTCATAATAAATATCTGTTGAAAATAGGGGTTTAAGATTCGGTAGGAATTTTTGTTGGAACTGTTTCACACTCCCCTGGCAACCACATTCTTCCTTACCTCATCCCACGTAGTAGGGTTAGAATTTGTGCTTTTATTTTTAGTATTTTTGGCCATGCCACACAGCATGTGGGATCTTAGTTCCTCGATCAGGGATCGAACCTGCACCTCCTGCATTGGAAGCGTGGAGGGGCCGCCAGGGAAGTCCCAGAATTTGTGCTTCTAAATGCTCTATATTGATTTCACTGATAATCATATTTTGACATGTTTTAATTTAGATAAGTTAAGGCCAATGGAAGAATTTAAAGGATGTTTTAAGAAACTGTCTCTAGCTATTTTTTCAGTCAGTGCACAGTAGGCTCTATGCAAAGAAATCCTTCGGACACTTTAGTTGTAGTGAGAAATCATTTTGGTTTTTGCCCAGCTTGAAAGTTCTTAATATTTTCTTTAAAGCTGTCATTTATACCATGAGAACCCAAATTACCACGCTATCTGACACTATGAAATTTGATCAACATTTTATGTTTTCTAATTGACCATATGAAATAATACAGGGCATATAGGTTGCCTCAAATTTATTATTTCATCCTTGGTAGTTCAATATCAACTAAACTTGATTCTCTCCCTCGGCATGACCAAGTGAAAACATAAAGAAAGCATTCAACATCATTTAGTAATTGTCTGGAAACAGGAAGCCAAACTATTATCTATAGCACAGGGCGATCTCATTGTGGAAATTTCACCCTGGCTGTAACCTTTTATCTTGTTCTGCTCCTACACCCGGGTCATATTATGCACTGCTTTGTGCTAGTTTGACAAGAACTAATGTGGATGCTTAAATATTTTAAAGGCTGAACGCTTCAGAATGATAAAATACGGAGCTGATCAACCCTTCCTGTTACGTTTGTGGTTAATGATAAAGATAAAGTAATTTAATACTTTTTTTTTTGGTCTATATGTAGTTTCAACAACAAACATTAAAGTTCCTTGAAAGAAAAATCTTAAATAAGGCCATGCAATGACATTTTTTAACTACAGTTGTTTTTTATTCAGCCATAAAATCTATCTTTCATAAAGAAACCCACTTACATGTCTTACTTCAGTGAAGGTTATTTGTAGACTGAAGGTCTTTTCTTGTCAAGATATGATGAATACCATGTGTGAAGACAGAAGAGCATCAGACCTGTATTAGCTGGAAAACCCACTGATCTGTGAATAACCTAAAAAAGAAAACCTGAAGATTAGCAATGTCGCTTTTAAGAATGATCCATCAAATTCAACAAGCAGATTCACAGAGATGAATCATCTGGTTCCTTTTATACCTACTATACAGTAAAGGTTATTTCCTTTCCCTACAAATAGAAGTTTGAAAATAAAGGGAGACTTTTGAACATCTGTTGGTATAAGTCAATAATCTTAAGGTGTTTCTGATTTTTAGACGTAAATCTTTACTAATGACTATTAAAATGGTATAGTCAATTATTTTTTCTTTCAGTATTAGGTTCACTATTTCAGGGAATCATTCTTTATTCTTTTGTGAGTGTGTTGCAAGGAGGCAAAATTCTCAATACCTCCTCAAATTTTTCACACCAAACTTTTATTTTATGGCAAGTTGAAATATCTGTTAGAAATATTTTTAGGAGTTTCCTACATAGTTTGCATAGATAAGTAAAAATAATTGGATGTTACTCTTTTGGATGTTATGTTCGTTGATTAAAAGAATTAAAAGATTCAAAGCATATAAAAATCATTACATGGATGTCTAGTTTTGTTAAAAATAAATGATTTATTTTATAATTTTTAAAATCTCAAAATAGTTTCAAAGGTATGGGTTTAAAATGCACATTTTACAGTATAATTTTTCTCAGTTTTAGTGTTTTGCTAGTGTTTTCATTTACTTCTTTTTATATTGAACTTTAATGGACAGAAGGACTTAAAAATAGAAAGTACTAAAAAGGAATCACCTAACAATTTTTCAAATTCCTTTCATGTCAGTGTTTTCAGCAAATGAGTCAATATAATTTAAAAGAAATTTATTTTTTATCAAGATATGTTGATATTAGACAGCAAAAAGAAATAATTACATTGCAGTACAGCCACAGAAACTGAAATTTTTTGACCTTACTTCTTAAAAAAGATTTCTGACAAAATATCTTCAGTAATGCAATTTAATCATTGGGTGATTTTGTTGTTGTTTTTGTTAAGTTAGCCATAATTTAGATTTAAATTTATTTTCTTTAAAAATATAGATATTATTTTGGGAGGATGTCTTTTGGTGAAATTTTAACTGTGCCTATTTAGATAATTAATTTCCAACATTCCCAACATAATGAAAAATAATTTTTATAGTGATTGAATTACAAACTTTCTCCGTGTTTAAGCAATTAATAATCATTTGTGCTTTGATATTAAATATTCTGTAATGTTATTTATAACCATTTTCATTATGTAACTTAAATAGGAAAATAGAAACACCATTTCTTAAAGAGTGAGTTATAGTTTCATGAATGAGAAGTTTGCTGTCAGAAAAATTTTAATGTTTGAAATCACTCAAAGGCATTTGAAGATTTCATTTCCAATCAGATTTTCTTAGAGGAATGAAGAAATAAGGAAGAGCTAAAAATCTTTATCCAAGGACCTAAATGGATCTTGTTTTATGTGAAATTCTAGGGCATGTGTTATAGAACTACATTTTTTTCCCTAAAAGTAAGATATTAACTATTTTAGAAAACACATTAAGCTCTGAACTTTTACAGAATTCTAATTTTTATGAGTTTTCTAAAATTGCGAATGGCAGTCCCAGTTCAAAATGAGTAAGAAATGAAAACTCCTCTGATTATTAGAAGCTTAAACACTGCAAGAGGCCTTGAAGCTTTCATCCCACCTGCTAGAACAGCCATAAATCATAGATGAACACAGGAGAAAGCTCCGTCAGTGATGTTTAGATATAAGGCTGCAGCAAAGTGAAAAACACGGAGTTTTAGAATTTAGCACCTAAGGCCCAGCTAAATATTATTGATTTTAACTTGAGCTGAAATAGTCACCCGTTCAATTTAATAATCCTTTCTGTGGATGATAAAACAAATTTTAACTAAATAAACCATGACTTTAAAGAGATGTGGCATTTATGATAGACAAAGAGGGAAACAATTTAATTAAGCGATAATGTTCACGGTGCTGCAGCAATAAACAACATATGTCGTTGATTAAATGCAGGAGGGAGTTCAGGGTGAAATCCTCCTTTTCGAAACAGCTGTCTGCAGATCGTCTCCATCCTCTGTTTTGGTGGTGTGAGATGTGACGCCAGGAGAACCCCAGTCATTGCCTTTTTGTCGCATTTCCCCTCCTCTGCTGTGCTTTGTGGCCATGTTAAGTCATTGGCTGGACTTCAGACAGAGTTTTAGACTGGAAAATGGCCCTTCCTTTTCATTCAAAACTGAAAATTCATACTTCTTTTCCTCTTAGTAAAGTCTACTGATTTTTGGGGGGAGCCACAGACTTCACACAACATTGTCAGTGACTACTGGGGAATTGATTTTTTATCCCTCAGATTATTTTTATTCTACTTTATTTACAATGCTCCAAAAATAGGGGTGTGCTTTCCGAAAAGCAACTTGAGTAATCTGGGGTAGGTTCTAGTATGGATATGTATCATTAAATGAATTCAGTTTCAGAAAGAAAGCTAGACCTTGGGCAAGTCCAGAAGGCAAGAAGAGAAACAAAAGAAACCAGATGAATTTAACATTAAGGTACTATGGTCTGATGTAGTTGCAGAATGTTACAGCAATTAGAAAAAACTCTTTTTGTTTTCTCAAAAATCTCCCTTTAAATTTTGCTTCTGGAAATTTGGAGATATTAGGTTGCAGATGAATATTTCATGATTCAATTTTTTGTTAAAAATGTATATGTCCTGGTTCACATATATGTGTGTATAAGTTTAGGATTGGATTAATGGTAATTTTTTTTTACATATGTGTGTTTTTCTATAATATTTTCAAATAATAAAATGAATACTTTATTATAAAACAAAAATAAAATAACAAATAAAGAATTTTTTTAAACCCACACAAAGAAAAATCTTTTTGGTTCTTGCCACTGCAAACCACCACTAAAGTGTATAAAATGTGAACTTATTTTTGTGAAAATATACTTAAATAAGAGTTAAAAAATTTTTTAAATTGAAAGTGTTTAATGTATTTTTAAAAACTTTTCTTCTAGCTATTTAAAATTGATTAAAATTAAAAATAAGAATACAAATTATTAAGGGATCAAAAGTATATAAACAAAGCTGAAATTTTCGATTTAATATTTTTAAAAATTGGTTTAAATCTTATAATTGATACTTTTGTTCAAATAAAATAATTCCCAATTGTAGTGTTCATGACCATCTAATCCAGTGTAAATAGTTGGTATTTAGTGCAAGTGCCATCTAGACAAATTTAAAGATAATTTAAAGACAAATTAAAAGACAAATTTAAAGACAAATTTAAAGACAAATTTAAAGATAATATAAATTTCTTAATATGGCAAAAATATTTCAACTGCCATGTGCCAACTATTGCAAATATAACACTAATTCATGGAAGTCATTAACTTTAATACAAAGAGAAACAAGAAAATGGCTGATGGGCACTGCTAGGAAACAATACTTCTCATGCAAGGATCTAGTATATTCATATTCTCTGAGAGGAAGAATTTATATTAATTAGTATGCTTTCTCTGTAACTTAAGTGCTTCTGTTGCAGGTTGCAGCACAACCTACAAAGCTCAGGGCATTGTAACACAGTTGTCTTGTTTTGAAGACATTGGGCAGAGAGACACAATGAAGCATTTCTGTGTTAGGTACAAAGCAGATATTTAAGACTATGAGTTGTGCTGTGCCAATGTTAAGTGATGGATCTGCATGATCACTATCATGCCCAGGTGTTTTTTTTTTTAATACATTTAATTTTGCATGTGTGTTTGTGGTATGCAAGACCCCATAAAACGTGAGGTCCACCCAGGGCAGAGGTCCCTCTTACTTGGATCTAACAGAAGTACTGTCTTTTATTTCAAATCTGTTAATGTTTACTGAGCGTGGTGCTACAGAAAATAACTAAGAATATATTTCAAATTATGCTTCTATTGAACAGATTTTTAACATCCTAGGAATGATGTGAAGTAAGAAGTAAGCACTCACATAAATTGCACCAGTAGAAGGTAGACTGGAAACGGAGCCACACTGTCAATCCGAAGATGATTTCCAGTTGGGGATATCGTGGACTAAGTTTCATTTGAAACAGACTTTGAAGAACTGGTAGAATTTAAATAAATAAGGTGAAGAAGGCATTCTAGGAATAGCTACCTGCTTTTGAAAGGATAAAGGGAGCTAACTATACAGTATGGATTTAGGGGATGGTGGATGGACCAGCACATTAGGCTGAAGAATTTGTATTTTATTCTATATGCTGTGAGAAATATAGTGGGTTTTTGAGCAGAGGTATGGTATAATCACTTGACTAATTTAGGTATATACTTAATTGAAACATTCCTGCTTGTTTAAATAATACCCATCTAGTGATGGGCTTGTCAAAGCATAGAATATGGATGGATTTGGAGGAAATTAAATATTTAGTGGCCTCAAGTTCTTGTCTAACGCCATACTCATTTAAGTATAGGCATTTCCCAGAACAAAAGATGGAGTATAAAAGCCAGGTATTTTATTCCTTAATTGCTGTGAAGCTAGTCTCCAATTAAAGCACTGAGCTTTAGCTGATGTAAGAGTGTTTCAGCAAAAGTTAAATTTAATAGAATGCATTAATTCTTCCCCATAACAACCAGAACCTAGCACAAATTTTAGAATGCATTTACAGCATGTTAAAAGGGCAGACATTTATAAGGATATAACAAACTACCTTGCTAAGTTTTAGCTAGAATATAGGAATATAGGCTACTGTCCTGTAAAATAATTGACTTCATAGCTCTTTTCAAGAAATAAATGGCATATGCATTTATGAAGTAACCAATTTTATGGAGAAAATTTCAAAAAGCATTGGCTATTGGGAATTGAGTCATTTTTAGGATTTTAGTCTTTAACAAGTTTTATTTTTCAAGTGAGGAATGGAAGATAGAATCCTGGCAAGAACTATTTTTTTTTCCTGCTAGGAGAAGCATTAAATACTGGGGTAAAGTGATTAGGTGATAAACATCGGCAGAAAAATAACCATAAAGGTCTAAATAGCACAAAATAAGAAACTGGACAAACTCAGGTAAAAGAATATGAGTTATATTTTTGCTGGTTTGTTTTTCATTGAGACCTGGTTGTTTTCTTTCTGTGTTCAAGAAATACCTAGAAAGTCACCAAACGTTTGTCATTCTTCCAATTTACATTCAATATTGCAAATTAGCTATCTGGTTTATTCTTTTCAGGTAAACTACCACTCAGAGTGTTTACAAGTTCAATTTCAAGGAGTTTGGAGACAGAGTAGTCTCAGATGGGAATGAGAGACACTGGAATTAAGCAGCTTTAAGATATTGGGATTAAGAGACATTTCTATGTCAGTAGTCTCCGCAAACCCACAGAAGTCACTTTGTTTTGCATTGAAAATAAGATCTTTTCTCCAACATCTGTGAGAAGGAAAATTCTCATATGGAGTGTGGATCCAGCCATGAGTTTAATCTTGTATGTGGATTGAAAAGGATTTAGTAGGGACATCTGTGATGTATCTTGGGTAGAAACATATGGCAATAATAAATATTATTATACAGTGTATAATCATACTTTAATATAATTTTAGTAATCTGCTTTCCTTATCCAATATTTGCTCTGCCCCTTATTTTTCTTTAAAAAATTAATTTTCTTAATTGCTTCTTGCTGTGGTATTTAGTCCCTTGTCATAGCTTTTTAACTAGAGTATATAAAACCATATTGCATTTAGAACCAGGAAATATTAAATGAGATCCAGACCTCAGCAAATCAGAAGACTAATTAGGAATTTATCTAATTCTATGAAGAAAAACAACATCTCATTTTTATCGTTCTCATTAAATGAATAATTCTTTAAAGAAGCTTTCATTTTAAGGCATTTGTAAACACAGAAATAGTGGAATTTTAAGCAAAGCAGTGATTGCATTGATTATCTTAAGTTTCTCAAATTCCTGTCTAAATAAAAATTCAAAAATTATTTTACAAGTAGTCTAGATAAAATAATTACATCATATAAAGAAGAAATGTATGACTATGGGAATATACTGCTTCATCTTGGATATGGGTGTTACCAGAAAACATACAAAATCTATTTTGTGTAACATAACCTAACTAGAACAAAACCTACATAATGCATTAAATGAGTGGTTAATATCAAAGCCCCATTTATAACAAGAACTATATTATAAACCAATAAACCCTAATTTATAAGTCAATTTATATAATCACTGGCTATGTACAAATGATATAAGAACATATATCCTGGTTCTTATTGTGTTCTAGTAGTACATGATCATATGGACATGCATTATATACATATGAAACTCCAAATAGTAGGACAAACAGAGTTTAAACCAGATTGAAAAAGACAAAGGGCTGATATGAGACTGTGCTGCTATGTCATCAGAGATCTTAAAAAGTAATTGAAAACATTCACCTTGTCCTGCTACCTTTGAGGTATACTTGCAGATTATATAGCCATCACTGACGCATGAAACCAAAGTATGAAAGCCCAACATATGCCTTTGTTAGAAGGTGTTAACAGTTTAGCATAAAATCTCATGGTGAGTCAAATAAGTCTCTGGTTCTGAAGCATGGCTTTGCTCCCTGTGTTACCCTGCTGTTTTCTTAGTGGTGTTACCAAAAATCTCTATATTGATTGAGAAGGTTCCATAAAGTTTGAATGTATATGATCTCCCAGCCTTAGGTCACTGATATTTCTCACTCCTAACTCTAAGATACAAAAATACCATAAAAACAGCAGAGTGGGAGATCATAGTTATAGTAGGAGAAAAGAGTAGCTTCTGAAAAAGTTTATGCAACAAAGTTTAAACATTAATTCATTGACTGATTAATTAGTAGTAATAGAGATAGAGTGATCAGTCAGCATCCAATGGACAATGTCATGGTGGTTTCCTCTACATGATTGTGATTGTTTCCTCCCTGAATTTTTATTCATTTTTCTAACACACAAACCACACGAGTTTTAAACATATTATTCTTTAATGACGCATCTGAGGGATTAGAGCCCTGTTACTCTATGGTATTTGTCTGGTATGCTGGCAGTTTATTGAACTGCTATTTTTCTCTTGTAATATATCTAGTTTTTCTTCTGTTTTTTATTTTTCTTTTCTATTCTGGAAGCTTCATAAGGACAGAAAAAAAAATCCTCTATCTAACACCAGAGAAAATGTTGAATAAATAATTTCATTTTATCTCAAAATAATTTTGAGATAAATTCTCACTGTCGTTCAGTGATGACTATTTGTGATATAGCCCTGAAAGAATATTTATATCCTTTTCTGGAAAATATATATGCTGCTTTATATATATATATATTTTTTAATATATATATATGTTTTATATATATAAGTAAAGTATACTTTATGCTATCTTAGAGGGATTTTTCTATCATTTAACAACTCTATCAGAAAATCATCACAGTTAATAAAAAATCATATTTTAATCTTATTTTTCCTCTTCTTTCTTTCCTTTTTCCTTCCTTCCTACCTTATTTTTGCTCATTTGTGTTAGAAAGAGAAGTCATATTTTCACTTTTCTATGTGAAAACTTTTGAATTAATATAGGTATTTCTTTTGGGGATCTAAATGAATAATTCTGTGAAATATAGACTAAAGAACTCTGTTGGGATTTTCAATTTCTCTGTTGGAGATCTCCTAAGATCCTCAAGAAGCAGAAGGACAAGAATGTCACACAAGTTAATCTAGAGTGGTCTGAATGGAAAAAGGCTTAAAGTGATTCTACTGCATCAAATAAGCATCTTAGCTTTTTTTTTTTCAAGGATAAAATGTTAGATTTTTTTCACGACTAAAATTAGTTGAAACTCTCCTCCATAATTAAGTAATAATATGTGACAAAGCATGAGTTATTGCATAATAATTCATACCTTTTTGCTTTGCTAAGAATGAGGCCATAGGATGAGTGCTTGTTCAAATGCAGAAGTTATGAGTTATTACATCATAATTCACACCTTGAAGTACCATATTGTGATTATAAAATAGTCCTGTGCAAATATTATTAATTTTTAAAGTTCAGAAATAAATTATTAAAAAATAACACATTATGACTTCAAAAGAACCTCTCTAATGTGAATTCATTAAAAATGGAATGAAAACTAAGTTAGTGTACATGGAAGCAGAATTATATATAACCTTTCTTGATGAACTATTTTCATTGACATACTGTTGTGAAGCATCTGCTCTATAATTTGTAGCTGTTGTATAGATGTTTCTTTTCTTTAGCATCTCAGCAAGTAATGTATTCTTACTTGATTTTTTCTCTCAAGGACATAATGGCAGTGATAAGTCAGTCTTTACAGTCACTTGCAGTATTGTTCATTTTGTTTAGCAGGGTTGCATGTACAAATCATGAAGGGCAACTCTCTTCAGCATTTGAGGACTGACCTCCAGTCTTTGAAGCCCATCTTGGCTCCTAGGACAGTGCCTTTTGCTGGTCTCCCTCTACCTTCCCCTTTTCCATATCGTTCACCAGTTTCTCTTTATCTTTCTCCCCACTGGCTTTGGGTAGTCTCCAAAATTCTCACCACATTTTATTTTCTTCTTTGTTTAGTCCTACTCCACCAAGATACTATTTCAATGATCCCCTCTATGCAGATAACTCCCTAGCAGAGCTCAATTTCTAAATTTTTACTCATAGCCCAAATTACCAATATTTCCTATTATTATTTTGGTTATTCTAGTTATTATTCTGTATCTTGAAATCCAGCATATCAAGAATGGACCCTTGTTACCTCCTCTCTAAAGCAGTCTCTCTTCCTACTATGGCTTTCAGTCCCTGAGGTTAGAAGCCTTTCAGCTATTGTTTACCCTTTTGTGTTTTTAAACTATTAAGCACCTACTCTGTGCCCGCTACTCAGTGAAGAATAATTTAAGGAGAATGTCCTTAAAGAAGTTACATTGTAATAAAAAAACCAGTTATGCAAATAAATACATTTTATTTGAGGAAGAATGTGATATGCATAGTAGGGCAAAAAAGCACATTCAACTGTTTCTACCTGCAGTTCTCATGAAAAGCTTTGTGGAGAAGTTATTCTGGAGGTGGTCTTAAAGGATGAATGGAATTTCTAAGAATAGGTGGGTTACTCCAGGGCAGTCAAAACCACAAGCATACACCTGTAGGTGAGGATACCAGAAGTCCTCACTGTATTTTCATGTTAAAATACCTTCTCTTTCAGGAAAACATGGCATGGTAGATGTTGTTTTATTATCTTAATGCTCTTACTTGGCAAAATAAAATTTGACAAAAACTGTGTCAGTCCTGTAAAAGTTTTTACAGGATAATAATAAATTTGAAGCTCATGAAATCACAGCTCTGTCTGTATACAGAGTCAAAAAGTCCTTATCTCATATTCCATTTATCTTTTTTGTTTCAGACTCTTCTCCAAACTCTCCACTTATGTGACTGTAACCTTAATTTAGAAATTCACTGTTTCATTTTTAATTACTATAACACTCTTTCAACTGATTTCATCCAATCTATTCTTTTTCTGTTCTGTGCAGTACTCTGCTATCAGATTAAGCTTCCAAAAATCCTAGTTTCTTTCTAGCTCTCCTCTGATCATGAGATTATGGTATCTTTCAATCTCCTCCCTATTCAAAGCTCTGTGTTCAGCTATCAGGCTCCTATGATATTTACCTCCTAACCATATTTTGGTGACTTTTCATGTAACGTTGCATGATGCTGGCCTTTCAATGTTGTGTCAAAATACCCTCCTGCTTTCATGCTTTTCCAAATTTTGTTTATTATTCTTCAAGTCACCTCTCTATATCCTCTACTCTTCCTCAAATTCCAGCTGAAGTTGGACTTTCTCTATGAAATGATCTTTAATCATTGCAACTCCCATCTTTCTCTTTCATTCTACTTTTCAAACTTCTATCATAACCAATGTAAGTATAATATTATATTGTTACCAAGTCCAAGCTCGCTCTGCTCGCTGCATGACATGCCAATAAATTGGAGACGAGGTGTTGAGGCAAGGAATACGACTTTATTCGGAAGCTGGCAGACGGAGAACATGGCATGTTTTTTGAATATGGCAGTCTCAAAAAACCGTCTTATCGGGGTTTGGATGCCAGTTTCTTTTACAGCACAGAGAGGGGGAGGAGATAGGGAGTTAAGTAAAAAGGCCATAAGTTTTGCAAATATCACCTGGAATGGCCAGCCTCGGGGAAGGGATGTGTTAATTTTTTCTTTCTTGTAGCCCTCCATGGGTGGACAGGGTCTGGATGTTTCCCTGAACAAAGGCACTTTTGTTTAACATTCAGGCAGAGGGGCAGGGTTCCGGGAAGCAGGCCATTATGTATAGACAGTACCCTTTTAGTGAACAAAAGCAGCGGAAAGCAAAGGTTAAAGTAAAAGAAACAGATCCAACATGTAGTCAAATTTAGCTCTTTCCTGTTACAATATCATTCAATATAAATTATTTTAAAATACCTACTAAGTTTAAAGCACTATTGGGAGTAAAGTAAAGAAACAAGAAAGGGAGAAGGATGAAAAAATTACTATTGTTTTTTATGTATTGACACTGTGGAGTATTTTTAAATACCTAAGTTCTGCCCCTTAAGGAACTTTCAGTCTAGATACAAAGAGTCAATTGCAAATCTGGGATGTAAAGGAGATTATGCTAAGTGTGGGTTGCAGGTCAAAGAGTAGTGACATCATGGAGAAAGGACTTGGTGACTCTTAGCAGTGTGATGAGAAATGCCTTCAAGAACAAGGTGACATGAACTGGGCCTAGGAGGGAGAGTAGACTTTGGAATGTGCAGAAATGGGTGCAAGGCAATCCAGGTACAGAGAATATCCTACGTAATTGCAGAGATGTAGAAAAATGTTGAATATATTTAGAGAAGAGTGATTAGTCCCATTTGGCTATAGCTGAGTTTAATTGTTCATTGATCTCTAATTGCTTCATTAGACTGTTTCCTTCTAGCTACATTAAAAGCCTCTAGAAACATGGAATGCTACATCACTTTTTAACAATGTCCTGAAGAAGGTAGCACAGGCTAAGCCTATAGTAGTCACTCAATAAATGTGTATTTAATTAGTTCAATTTTATTGAGCACAAAGATTTCCTAATAAATGTTTTGGACTTTTATTCTTCAGATCTTTATATAAAGTCACTTGTCTATTTGATCTTTCACAGGGCTTGCTTGTTGAAGTTAGGAATCTTTTTAGTTCTACTTTCATAGAGTATTTAAATAATTAGCTGAATGGGCAACAATTAAAATTTCATGCTTCAAATGAAGATGGATTTTACATTGTACAATTCTCTAATACTCTAATTTTTCAGACTTCTGATACTTTATGGTTACAAAATGTTTCATATTTATTCTTCTTTGCTTAGTAAACAATTATCTAGTGCCTATTTTATGCTGAGTTCTGGCATAGAGATTGGAAGATCTGGGGAGAAACAATTTCCAGATGACTAATGGCAGAGAACAATTCAGAATGTTGAATGTGCATTTGGAATTTAAGAAGCACTAGGGAAAACCATTTATTACCTAAAATAGATTTCTCAAAGTTTAGTCAGTCCTGTCCCATATACATACCTTCAAAATCAACTAGGAACCAACCACTATAATGCATAAGGCATAACTCCTTCATCTCAAGCAATTCACATCCTTGAAAAGACCAACAGTATAATGTAGGTATAATTCTCTCAATATAGATTTGGAACTGCTCTTACCAGGTTCAATTATACTTCTTATTATAAATAAGACCTGAAGCTTCTCATGACATAAAAACCATAATGGTGCATATTAAAATGATTTTCTTCTCAAGGACAAAAGGTAAACTTTTATAACTCTTGATGTGTTTTAGTTGGGCTTAATGCACGAGGCAACCAGCGGCAACATTATTGGAATCAGCTGGGGTTCATTTCTATAGTTGGACTCCTGTGACAGTAATCTACAGCTTCTAAAATACATGCCTAATTTTGCCTGAAAAATTAACTGTTTTATTGTCAAACTTGTGTCAGATAGCAGATGACAAAGTCAGTCCATGATATGGGGAAAAAAAAAAACCCTGGCTCTTGGAACTGCATTTATGGTTTAGTGAAATGTATCTAACAAGAATTTTTATTTCAGCCACTAAAATTGGGTCCTTGCTGAATTACTTTTCCTGCCTTTAAACTCTTACTCTATATAAGATGATGGAGGAAGGATGAGAGAAAATCAAAAAAACAAACTTAATAACACCATACCTTCGAAGTGGCTTGATTTATAATGAGTTTGTGGGAACATTCTGAACCTATTTCATGTTGAATTACAGTCCACCTTTACAAGTGGCTGCTAAAGAAAGAGTTCATGAACATACTCCTTGCACTACTTTAATCCTCTTCCTGCTCAGCCCCTAAAATTTAAAATGCAATACAAACAAAATGCGTCTATAAATTTATATAGTAACTACACAAACAAATGCAAACTCATTCTTAGTAACCATAAAATTACCTTCTGTTATCTATCACTTTGTGAATTATAGTTTCATTGGAAGAGCCAACTGCACAGAATAACACTGCTTCTCTTCCTACCCCTGTGTCACGGCTGCTTTCCTGGATGGAGCAGCAATCAATACTCTTGAGGATAAACAAATAATTAAAGGCCAAGATGAACTACTGTAAATAGGGATCACAATATCTGTTTTTGCTCTGAATATAATTTAAAAAAAAATCAGTGTCGACTTTTTGGGCACCTGGTTCGAATCATAATCTAATCAATGTTCTTTTGTTTCTCTCATTTCGCATTCTTAAAATCTTCTTTAGAAAGAGTGAATTTCTAAACAGGTACAAAGTAAACAGTACAATAGAGGTAGGTTTGAATGGATTTATTATTGTAATGTGTAAATTGGATACACATAACTACAGAATAAAACATCATGGGAATTTTAGCTGCAACATCACAAGAATTTTAAAACCTTTTCTTACTTAATACTAGGTCAATATCCAAACAGGGTCACTGGTTTTGTGCATATGAGATTCACAAAGTTTCAGAAGCTTGGTATTGTATAATAATGTAGTTCAAGTGAAATAAAGATGAGGAAATATTTTTTAATCTTTAATTCATCATAAATATAAATAAATTAATTTTTCCATAAATTAAGTTCTATTTAATATTCAATTTTTATTTTTAGATGAAGAAAATAAATCAGAGAGTAGAAACAGATTCCAAGTGTATTTTATGCATTAAAACTCTGATTACAAGGCTAAACTATTCTGATTTTAGTTTTACTTTGTTAGTTTATTGCTGTTTGGTAATATCAATGAGTAGTCAGTGTGGTTGATGATCATTATACTTTATTATAAGTTGAGAAATTTTCTTATGCAATATAAAATATTATAATGTTTCATTACACTTGCATGGTAACACTTAACTAGATTCATTTTTTGATTATTTATTATTTAGTCAAACTGGTGGATCTAAATAAAGATACCTTGGGAATGCAATACAATTGCAGAAATTAGAATTTTAATACAAGCTTTGACAAATAAAGGCAAGGAAATTGCTCAGGAAGTAGATTAAAAGGGCAAAGAGAGGAAAGATATTAAATAAGAGATAAAATATATATAAAATCAATACAGGTGGGCCAACATCCAACTAATAGCACCATCAAAGATATAATAAAAGACAGTTTCCTTTAACAAAAGGCTCAATGCCCAGCATAATGTGTGGGGAAGAAAAAACTAGGCACATAATTGTGAAGTTTTTGTAACACCAAGGATAATGTAATGACTTCAAAAGCTTCTTAAAAGAAACAAATAGTTCATCTCTAAAGCAACAAAAAAACAGATTAGCATCAACTGCACATCTATATAATTGTATGCTAGAAATTAATACAGCAATACCTTTGAAGATTTGAGAAATAATGATTTTAATCTATAATTACATACCCAGCTTATTTCTTGATCAAACTTGAAGCTAGAAGAGATATATTTTCATATTTGGAAGGCATACAGATTTACCTCCCTTTCTTTAGAAGCTACTGGGGGATAGACTCCAGGTATTTAAACCAAGGAAGAGGAAGACATAGAATCTAGGGGTGTGTTGAAGTGTTGACTCAAGATATCAGTGGTGCAGTGTGCTTGGAGAGCGATGAGTCCAAGTAGGACCAGGACTGGGGAGGGTGTTCTGGGAAAAAAGGAGAGTCCCAGAGATTTAATAATATCCTTGGGAATTTGGAACAATTTAAGGAAGCAACAAAGGCAGTCAATACAAGAAAAAAGGTGGCAAGTAGAAACTCCAGAATAAAACAAAACAACACAGAATCCAACAAAACAGTAAATCTGTACACAAAAGGAAATGCAATTGTAGTACATTATTGGTTATACAACATACAATATTTGTATAGTCATAACAATATAACCATTGCTATTCTGTACACAAAAAATGCTGAAGGGTATAATTATGCTTTACAGCACAGAACAGAAATTCCATTACTTTCATTAAAAGGGAAGCACATATGGCAGAATTTGAGAGTTGAAATAAGGAAAGGAAAGATACAGGTAAAAAAAGGGAGTTTGTCATCCTTATTTTTCACTGGAGGGGTTAAGAATTTACTGATGAATCAAAAATTAAACGTATTTGCACCTTATTTAAAGTTATAAAAGTAACCACTAGAAAGACTAGACAGTAGTGCTACGGGGGAAGGGATGTAAAGTGGTATTAAAGGGTTATTTAATTTAATCCACTTATAGAAGAAATAAATATTCTTCATAAAATTTCACTCAACATGTATTTGTTGACTGAAGGAAAAAAGGAAGTAAGAACAATGACTTGGCAGCAGAGCGCCTGGTCTACAAATGATGCTGGCCTGCCAGATCCCTACCTTCCACCAAGAGTTGACTGGCTATTCTGGACCATGCACCGCTGAAGCAGTATAAAAAAATGACTTAATAGAGATCATGATAAAATATGAAAGAACAACATGTTGAATAAGGGAACTCAAAAATACGAGTAACCAAATGGAAGTATGTACACATTGCTGTGGGCTTACAAAGAGTGGAGGAACTGCACCTTGTGAGGAAGAATCATTAAAGTAGCCGACAGTTACTGACCTTTGAGTAGACTCTTTAAGCAAATCTATATAAATTAATTATAAAAATCATGGTGTGATTGGTGAGGGTGGAGTTTAGGGAGGATATTCCATGTGTAGGAAACAACATGTGGAAATATGGTCTGGGGTGCTCATAATTAAAAGTGGCTATGAAGAGTAAACTACAGAAATGAAGATGCAAAGAGAAATGATTGTTCAACACAAGTCAGGAGTGATAACAGGTCATGCTTTGAATGGCCTTACATTTTATAGTAACAAGCTTGCTGCTCTATTCAAAGCATAACGGGGAGTCACTGAAGGAGCCTAGGTGGAGGACCAGTGGGGTCAATCTTGTTGTAACATCATACTCTGGCCGTAGTGTTAGCAACAGGTTGACTGGGGTCCATCGTGGCATGGCAGGCATTTTGGATGTGATTTAAAGAGAATATCATTAAATGTTCCCCAGATAACATCTGCATTCCTAAAGGAAAGTCTTCATGGAGGATTTGACAACAGACTTTGGAAATTCCGAGAGTGAATGAAAATAATTTTGGAAGAGTGGGCAACAGGAAAGATTAAAGAGAGCAAGGCCTTCAAGATGGCAGAGGAGTAAGACCTGGAGATGACCTTCCTCCCCACAAATACATCAAAACTACATCTACATGTGGAACAACTCCTACAGAACACCTACTGAACGTTGGCAGAAGACCTCAGACCTACCAAAAGGCAAGAAAACTCCCACGTACCTGGGTAGGGCAAAAGAAAAAAGAAAAAACAGAGACAAAAGGATAGGGATGGGACCTGCACCTCGAGGAGAGAGCTGTGAAGGAGGAAAAGTTTCCACACACTAGGAAGTCCCTTCATGGGTGGAGATGGGGGGTGGGAGGGGGGAAGCTTTGGAGCCATGGAGGAGAGCACAGCAACAGGGGTGCAGAGGGCAAAGCAAAGAGAGTTCGGCAAAGAGGATTGGAGCTGACCAGCACTCACCAGCCTGAGAGGTTTGTCTGCTCACCCACCAGGGTGGGAGGGGGTGCTGGGAGCTGAGGCTTGGGCTTCAGCGGTCAGATCCCAGGGAGAGGACTGGGGTTGACTGCATGAACACAGCCTGAAGGGGGCTAGTGCCCCACGGCTAGCCAGGAGGGAGTCCGGGAAAGAGTCTTAACCTGCCTAAGAGGCAAGAGACCATTGTCTCAGGATGCATGAGGAGAGGGGATTCAGAGCACCGCCTAAACGAGCTCCAGAGATAGGTGCAAGCCACAGCTATCAGCACGGACACCAGAGAAGGGCATAAAATGCTAACGCTCCTGCGGCAGCCACCAAGAAACCTAGGTGCAAGCACAGGTCACTAGCCACACCTCCCCTCACGGGAGCCTGGGCAGCCCTCCACTGCCAGGGTCCCATGATCCAGGGACAACTTCCCTGGGAGAACACACAGAGCGCCTCAGGCTGTTGCAATGTCTCACTGGTCTGTGCTGCCACAGGCTCGCCCTGCATTCCATACCCCTCCCTCCCCCTGGCCTGAGTGAGACAGAGCCCCCTAATCAGCTGCTACTTTAACCCCATCCTGTGTGTGCGGGGAACAGATGCCCTCAGGCAACCTACACACAGAGGCGAGCCAAATCTAAAGCTGAACACCAGGAGCTGTGCAAACAAAGAAGAGAAAGGGAAATTTCTCCCAGGAGCCTCAGGAGCAGCGGATGAAATCTCCATAGTCAACTTGATGTACCCTGCATCTGTGGAATACCTGAACAGACAATGAATCATCCCAAAATTGAGGCGGTGGACTTTGGGAGCAACTGTAGACTTAGGGTTTGCTTTCTGCCTCTAATTTGTTTCTGGTTTTATGTTTACCTTAGTTTATTATTTAGAGCTTACTATCATTGGTAGAACTGTTTGGTGATTTGGTTGCTTTCTTCCTTTATATATATATATATATATTTTTTTTTTTTTTTCCTTTTTCTCTTTTTGTGACTGTGTGTATGTGTATGGTCCTTTGTGTGATTTTGTCTGCATAGCTTTACTTCTGCCATTTGTTCTAGGGTTCTGTCATTTGGGTTTTTTAGTATCGTTTTTAGCACTTGTTATCACTGGTAGAATTGTTTTTTGGTTTGGTTGTTCTCTTCTTTCTGTCTGTCTTTATATTTTTTTAATTACTTTTATATTTTTAATAATATTTTTCTATTTTAATAACTTTATTTTATTTTTTAAATTCTTTCCTTCTTTCTTTCTTTCTTTCTTTCTTTTTTTTCTCCCTTTTTTTCTGAGCCGTGTGGCTGACAGGTTTTTGGTGCTCTGGCCGGGTATCAGGCCTGAGCCTCTGAGGTGGGAGAGCCAAGTTCAGGACATTGGTCCACCAGAGACCTCCGGGCCCTAAGTAATATCAAATGGCGAAAGCTCTCCCAGAGATCTCCATCTAAAGGCTAAGACCCACCTCCACTCAACGACCAGCAAGCTACAGTGCTGGACACCATATGCCAAACAACTAGCAAGACAGGAACACAACCCCACCCATTAGCATAGAGGCTTCCTAAGATCATAATAAGTTCACAGACACCCCAAAACACACCACTGGATGTGGTCCTGCCCAACAGAAAGACAAGATCCAGCCTCATCCACCACAACACAGGCACTAGTCCCATCCACTAGGAAGCCTACACAACCCACTGAACCAAACTTACCCACTGGGAGGGAGCAGACACCAAAACAACGGGGACTATGATCTTGCAGCCTGAGAAAAGGAGACCCCAAACACAGTAAGTTAAGCAAAAGAGATGATGGAGAAATACATAGCAGATGAAGGAACAAGCTGAAAACGTACAAGACAAAACAAATGAAGAGGAAATAGGCACTCAACCTGAAAATGAATTCAGAGTAATGATGGTAAAGATGATCCAAAATCTTGGAAATAGGATGGAGAAAATACAAGAAACATTTAACAAGGACCTAGAAGAACAAAGAGCAAATAAACAATGATGAGCAACACAATAAACGAAATTAAAAATTCTCCAGAAGGAATCTACAGCAGAATAACTGAGGTAGAAGAACAGATAAGGGACCAGGAGATAAAATTGTGAAAATAACTACCACAGAGCAGAATAAAGAAACAAGAATGAAAAGAATTGAGAACAATCTTAGAGATCTCTGGGACAGCATTAAACACACTGACATTTGAATTATAGAGGCCCCAGAAGAAGAAGAGTAAAAACAGCAGACTGATAAAATATTTGAAGAGATTATAGCTGAAAACTTCCCTAATATGGGTGAGAAAATAGTAAATCAAGTCCAGGAAAAGCAGAGAGCCCCATACAGGATAAATGCAAGGAAAACATGCCAAGACACATATAGATCAAACTATCAAAAATTAAATACAAAGAAAAAATATTAAAAGCAGCAAGGAAAACGCAACAAATAACATACAAGGGAATCTCCACAAGGTTAACAGCTGATTTTTCAGCAGAAACTCTGAAAATCACAAGGGAGTGGCAGGACATATTTAAAGTGATGCAAAGGAAAAACCTACAACCAAGATTACTCTACCCAGCAAGGATCTCATTCAGATTTGACAGAGAAATTAAAACCTTTACAGACAAGCAAAAGCTAAGAGAATTCAGTGCCACCAAATGAGCTTTACAACAAATGCTAAAGGAACTTCTCTAAGCAGGAAACACAAGAGAAGGGAAAGACTTACAATCACAAACCCCAAACAATTAAGAAAATGGTAATAGGAACATACATATTGATAATTACCTTAAATATAAATGGATTAAACTCTCCAACCAAAAGACACAGACTGGCTGAAAGGATACAAAAACAAGACGTGTATATATGCAGTCTACAAGAGACCCACTTCAGACCTAGGGACACATACAGACTGAAAGTGAGGGGATGGAAAAAGATATTCCATGTAAATGGAAATCAAAAGAAAGCTGCAGTTGCAATTCTCATATTAGACAAAATGGACTTTAAAATAAAGACTAGTACAAGAGACAAAGAAGGACACTACATAATGATCAAGGCATCAAGCCAAGAAGAAGATATAACAATTGTAAATATTTACGCACCCAACATAAGAGCACCTCAATACAGAAGGAAAATACTAACAGCCATAAAAGGGGAAATCAACAGTGACACAATCATAGTAGGGGACATTAACACTCCACTTTCACCAATGGACAGATCATCCAAAATGAAAATAAATAAGGAAACACAAAGTTTAAATTATACATTAAACAAGATGGACTTAATTGATATTTATAGGACATTCCATCCAAAAACAACAGAATACACTTTCTTCTCAAGTGCTCATGGAACATTCTCCAGGATAGATCATATCTTGGGTCACAAATTAAACTTTGGTAAATTTAAGAAAACTGAAATTTTCCACAATGCTATGAGACTAGATATCAATTACAGGAAAAAAATCGCAAAAAATACAAACACATGGAGGCTAAACAATACACTACTAAATAACCAAGAGATCACTGAAGAAATCAAAGGGAAAATCAAAAAATACTTAGAAACAAATGACAATGAAAACACGATGACCCAAAACCTATGAGATGCAAAAAAAGCAGTTCTAAGAGGGAAGTTTAAAGCAATACAATCCTACCTCAAGAAATAAGAAACATCTCAAATAAACAACCTAAACTTACACCTAAAACAATTAGAGAAAGAAGAAAAAAGAAAGCCCAAAGTTAGCAGAAGGAAAGAAATCATAAAGATCAGATAAGAAATAAATGAAAAAGAAATGAAGGAAAAGATAGCAAAGATCAATAAAACTAAAAGTTGGTTTTTGAGAAGATAAATAAAATTGATAAACCATTAGCCAGACTCATCAAGAAAAAAAGCGAGAACACTCAAATCAATATAATTAGAAATAAAAAAGGAGAAGTAACAACTAACACTGCAGAAATACAAAGGATCATGAGAGATTACCAAAAAGAACTATATGCCAATAAAATGGACAAGCTGGAAGAAATGGAAAAATTCTTAGAAAAGCACAACCTTCTGAGACTGAACCAGGAAGAAATAGAAAATATAAACAGACCAATCACCAACACTGAAATTGAAACTGTGATTAAAAACTTTCCAACAAAGAAAAGCTCAGGACCAGATGGCTTCACAGGCAAATTCTATCAAACATTTAAAGAAGAGCTAATACTTATCCTCCTCAAACTCTTCCAAAATATAGCAGAGGGAGGAACACTCCCAAACTCATTCTACAAGGCCACCATCACCATGATACTAAAACCAGACAAAGATGCCACAAAAAAACAAAACTACAGGCCAATATCACTGATGAACATAGATGCAAAAATCCTCAACAAAATACTAGCAAACAGAATCCAACAGCACATTAACAGGGGGGTTTATCCCAGGGACGCAAGGATTCTTCAATATATGCAAATCAATCAATGTGATACAGCATATTAACAAATTGAAGGATAAAACCATATGATCATCTCAATAGATGTAGGAAAAGATTTTGACAAATTCAACAGCCATTTTTTCTGATAAAAACCCTCCAGAAAGTAGGCATAGAGGGAACTTACCTCAACATAATAAAGGCCATATATGACAAACCCACAGCCAACATCATTCTCAATAGTGAAAAACTGAAACCATTTCCACTATAAGGAACAAGACAAGGTTGCCCACTCTCACCACTATTATTCAACATAGTTTTGGAAATTTTAACCACAGCAATCAGAGAAGAAAAAGAAAAAAAAGGAATCCAAAGCAGAAAAGGAGAAGTAAAACTGTCACTGTTTGCAGATGACATGATACTATACATAGAGAATCCTAAAGATGCTACCAGAAAACTACTAGAGCTAATCAATGAATTTGGTAAAGTAGCAGGATACAAAATTAATACACAGAAATCTCTTGCATTCCTATACACTCATGATGAAAAATCTGAAAGAGAAATTAAGGAAACACTACCATTCACCACCGCAACAAAAAGAAGAAAATACCAAGGAATAAACCTACCTAAGGAGACAAAAGACCTGTATGCAGAAAAGTATAAGATACTGATGAAAGAAATTAAAGATGATACAGATGGAGAGATATATCATGTTCTTGGATTGGAAGAATCAACAGTCTGAAAATGATTATACTTCCCAAAGCAATCTACAGATTCAATGCAATCCTTATCAAACTACCTATGGCATTTTTCACAGAACCAGAACAAAAATTTTCACAATTTGTATGGAAACACAAAAAACCCTGAATAGCCAAAGCAATCTTGAGAAAGAAAAAGAAAGAGCTGGAGGACTCAGGCTTCCTGATTTCAGGCTATACTACAAAGCTACAGTAATCAAGACAGTATGGGACTAGCACAAAACAGTATAGAAAGCCCAGAGATAAATCCACATACTTATGGTCACCTTATCTTTGATAGAGGAGGCAAGAACATACAGTGGAGAAAAGACAGCCTCTTAAATAATTGGTGCTGGGAAAAGTGGACAGCAACATGTAAAAGAATGAAATTAGAACACTCCCTAACAGCATACACAATAATAAACTCAAAATGGATTAAAGACCTAATGTAAATGTAAAGCCAGACACTATAAAACTCTTAGAGGAAAACATAGGCCGAACACTCCATGACATAAATCACAGCAAGACCTTTTTGACCCACCTCCTAGAGAAATGGAAATAAAAACAAAAATAAACAATTGTGACCTAATGAAACTTAAAAGGTTTTGCACAGCAAAGGAAACCATAAAGAAGACAAAAAGACAACTCTCAGAATGGGAGAATATATTTGCAAATGAAGCAACTGACAAAGGATTAATCTCCAAAATATACAGGCAGCTCATGCAGCTCAATATCAAAAAAACAAAAAACCCAATCCAGAAATAGAACTACCATATGACCCAGCAATCCTGCTACTGCGTATATACCCTGAGAAAACCATAATTCAAAAAGAGTCATGTACCACAACGTTCACGGCAGCACTGTTTACAATAGCCAGGACATGGAAGCAACCTAAGTGTCCATCAACAGATGAATGGATAAAGAAGATGTGGCACATATATACAATGGAATATTACTCAGCCATAAAAAGAAATGAAATTGAGTTATTTGTAGTGAGGTGGATGGACCTAGAGACTGTCATACAGAGTGAAATAAGTCAGAAAGAGAAAAACAAATACTGTATGCTAACACATATATATGGAGTCTAAAAAAAAAAAGAAATGCTTCTGAGAAACCTAGGGGCATGACAGGAATAAAGACTCAGACATAGAGAATGGACTTGAGCACACGGGGAGGGTGAAGGGTAAGCTGGGATGAAGTGAGAGAGTGGCATGGACATATATACACTACTAAATGTAAAATAGATAGTTAGTGGGAAGCAGCTGGATAGCACAGGGAGATCAGCTCGGTGCTTTGTGACCACCTAGAGGGGTGGGATAGGGAGGGTGGGAGGGAGGGAGACGCAAGAGGGAAGAGATATGGGGATATATGTATATATATATATAGCTGATTCACATTGTTATAAAGCAAAAACTAACACACCATTGTGAACAATTATACTCCAATAAAGATGTTTAAAAAAAAAAAAGAAAGGGTAAAGAATAATAAAAAACAATGTCCTGGTGGAGACTGATAACTCAACTCAGAATGATTTGCCAGCAGCAGGCACATTGTCAGGGCCAAGTAAATTAATGTAAAATAATGGAAACCACTTCACTCACCAAGTTTTCTCATAACTGAGCTTCTCACATACAAAGGACCAAAATAAAAGGGCCTCAGAGGAAGTTTAGTGGGTGAAGTCAGTATCAGCATACGGTTAGTGAAATGGGGAGAGGTAAGAAAGAACATTTCATTTTCATTCCTAATGTAGTATTCTCAGACCTTTTCCTTTTTAAAAAAGAAAATGAAGAAAAATAACTTATATATAGGGTAGTAGTAAAGAATTTGAATAAACTTTTGAGTCATTTAAGGTTTTTCAAGTCAAAATCTCAAGGTAAGGAGCAATAATCGTCATTTCATACTATTCACAGATGTTTTTTAGGTCCATCCTCTGAAAGATGATCCATTGTTAGTCTATTTTAGGGATTTGCATAGTACAACCATTTGCTAATATCACTAATTTTTCTTAGTAACTTAGATTCACAGTCAATAAAAACTCTATTCAGCAACTCTGCCAAGGAAATTGATATTGCTACTTCCAAAATTGATTTTTTTGACCCAAGGCTTCTTAATTTTTTTTTAAACAAGAGCCAGCTATTAGACTATGCTTAAGAGACTTTTACAAGAGAGGAGAGGAAACATACAATTCTATATTTAAAATATGTTATTTTTATTATTGTTATGAAAATGTTAATTTCCTAAGGGAATGGAGCTTAAATGAACACTTTGGAGTCCATTTCCTAGGCCAATCAATAATGACCTCATGTGCATGAAAAAGAGAGTACCTGTACATTTCAAGGTAAAATTTATGGCACCCATATAAGTAAAAGGATAAGAATTTCTAACATTAGACAGCAAACACAGATATATGTTGAAATACTTAGTTCAGCATCTCATAAGTCCTCATATTCCTACACAAATGTGTATTCTCACTAAAAGCTTGGGATCAATCAGAAATCTAGGTGTCCTGTCATTAACGATTGAGAATTATCTGTTCCAAAACTCTCATAATACTACGCTTTTGAGGTCAAATAGCTGGTGTCTCATTTGCAAAGAGGAGCTGGAATTTGCTGGCTAGGTAAAAATGGAAGTAATTTTAACTGACCCATTAGAAAGTAGCAGAAGTGGTTTAGCATAACAACAAACTAGTTGGTAGGTTGCTAAATACTTTTATTCACAGAGGGGAGTGCCTTGGTTTGGGCAATGGTGTATTGCAAGAACTTCCTTTTTGAATATTTGTGTGTATCCTCAAAATAACTTTTCGTCATCCAGCAACGTTCAATTATACAGGTAAAGGCAGCTTTCAGAGTGTAGGTGTCGATCAGAAGTTAGGCAGAATGGACACTCCCAGTTCTTTTTGGATGGTGTGCCCTTACATGCATCTCCGGTTTGGCTGCATAGCTACTGCACGGTTATTCACATGTATTATCTACACAATAATGATTCATTTATATAGCTTTTTTATATGCATGCTACAACTGCCAACATTTCAGCGTTAAAATAATATTGGAATTAAATACGGATAGAAGAAAAGAAAATTTAACAGTTGAGACAGAAAAAAGATGCTCTCATGTGTGATTAGAAAATGATGGGGATTTGATGGAGTAGAAAGGTATGGAAAGCTGTTCTGGATGCCAACTGCTTGCAGAGGATCTTGCATCAATGATAGTGACAAGTGATGACAGTCTGCATCCGAAGAGAATCTCTGCCATTTTGATAAGTGTACAAAGTAGGAAAGTCCAAATCCATTGATGAACTTAAAGAAATGGTTGATGGCAAGGGAGGAAGCAAAGTTATTTGTTGTTTTAAAATGGACATGAGGGGGGACTTCCCTGGTGGTCCAGTGGTTAAGACTTTGCCTTCCAATGGGGGTGTGGTTCGATCCCTGGTTGGGGAACGAAGATCTCACATGCCTTGCGGCCAAAAAACCAAAGCATAAGACAGAAGCAGTATTGTAATAAGTTCAATAAAGACTTTAAAAATGGTCCACATCAAAAGAAAAATCTGAAAAAAAATGGACATGAGATATCTATATTTTGCTGCTCACTTATTAGAGTTGGAAATTGCAAATGGGTCCCTACAGAAGAGTTAAAATAGAAAGCAAACCGAAGACCAAAATAAATAGCTATTCATTTGTGTTTTCTACAACTTGTTATAAGCAAAATTCCTTGCTAAATATTTATTTTCATATTATTTGAATAATAGTAAACGGTAAGATTTTCGAGTGTGGGATGAGTTCTGATTTTATTTTCTTTAGAAATCTCATGTTGGAGGGATAAATGCAAAGATACATGAAACTGATGCAAGCCACCCATCAATTCAGATTTTATGTGGATTCTGTTGTATTGAGGCAGGAGGTAGATGGGCCCCAGGCTGAGCAGCTGGAGTTTCTCTCCTGTGGACAGATACTCCAAAATAGCAGGAATGAGAGAGGAGCTGAGCCCTGCCCAGATAAGAGAACAAAGACCATATATTCCTCATTCTCGAAGTCAAGGAGGCTTCCCCAACTACACGTGTGCATAAAGGCTCCTTGGAGGTCAAAAATGGAGAGGACACCACCCGCAGTAAGTGATGTCAACCTACCCATAGGCCTCTTCGCTACAATCCATCTTGGCTAAGAGATGCATGCACACACATGGGAGGACGCTGAGATATACGAAATACAGACTCAGAACCAGGCAAAGCAAGATGATTGGCCAAAGGAAACCCGGAAGAAATGTCCCATAAAAGTGATTCAAACTACCACGGGGGTGGGACTCTAGCTCTCTGAGCCTGCCTGTGTGTCTATCCACACGTACTCTTTTTCCTCCTAATAAACACTGTACTTGTTTCACTACTTTCCATCTCTATGTGGAAATTCATTTCTACACAGCTGATGGGCCAAGGCCTTGTCACTGGCCACTAGTCCCTAGTGGTCTAGTGCAGGGGTCCCCAAGCCCCTGGGCCAGGACAGGTACCGGTCCGCAGCCTGTTGGGAACCAGACCACACAGCAGAAGGTGAGCGGCGGGCAAGTGAGTGAAGTTTCATCTGCCACTCCCCGTCACTCCCTATTGCTGGCATTACCAACTGAACCACCCATCCCCTGCCCCCATCGTCCATGAAACCGGTCCCTGGTGCCAAAAATGTTGGGGACCACTGGTCTAGTGGTTAGGATTCAGTGCTCTCACTGCCGCATCCTGACTTCAGTCTCTGGCCAGGAACCGAAATCCTGCTTCAAGCTGCTGTAGGTCGAGGCCACCCAAGGTCAGTATGGCAGTAATAGTGATCAAGGAAACTGTTCACAGAGTAGGATGAGAGAAGTTTAAAGAGAGCCTGTTATTTAGAATAATAACAAAGGAAGGTTTGTGCAATCTGGAGCAAATAAAGATCGGGGATGTTGTTTAAATTTCACTACCATGTTTAGTAAGGTGATGAAGGTGGGAGATATGTTTCTATTATTACTAAATATCTCATACATGGAAGAAACACATATATAACCCAGTCCAACGTCCTATCAGAAATGGAAGTCTGGTGGCCTTCTTGAATGTGAATTTGTATTTTCTTTGTGGACGATTTCAAATGCAGCACGGATATTGCAAATGGTTTGTTTGATTTTTTTATACCGTTAATTTTTTAAAATTAAGAAGTAAAGCATTTATGCTTTATAAAAGTTGAACAATTTAGAAAAGAGTAATGAAGAAAAGAAATATGATACAATTAGATGAATTCTTAATGTGCTTATTTTATAAATTCAAGAGAATGTTTTCAGATGGAAATATTGTATGCTTTATAATTTTCACAACTATCACATTATATTCCAAATGGAATTAATCATAATTTACATTGTGATTATCATTTAAATTTATGGTGCTTTTCTTTCATCTCAATGCTTTTCATATAATTTCTATTGTACGGAGTAGTTGGCACAGATATTATATGATTTTGCCCAAATATCTGAGAAGTAAACTGAAAAAGATATATAAACTTTGTCAAGCAATTTCATACTAATAACCTAACGTATGAGGAAATTAATATGCTGAAGCAAAAAGCAAGCAATGCTAGTAAAAAATATTATGGACATTTTAGGGAAGATATCTCACAGTCAAAATCACATATTATTTTTTAGAAAACAGTAGAACAATTAAACATAGTTTACTTCCTTTATAACAAGTCTTTACTTAAGGATCATACATTTTATTATTAAAATGCTTTCTGTTCTAGTAGCTCATTAATAAAACTGTCTTTTCTTTGCTCTGGTTTGCCAAGCAATTCACATGAAAGGGGTTAGTATATTCAGGAGAAAATAGTTTTCATTGAACGACCAAGGCAGAAAAACGGAAATTCAAGAGTAACTGAGTTTTAAACATATGATCCTCTTTATGTATTTCTTTTAGAAGTTTCTATTTTGTAGGTGAGATCAATTTGGATTCCTTTTTAATATACATCTTGGAAAAAAGTAACAAACCATAGTCAGTTATTTGGGGAAGGGACAAATACTCCTTTTCTATCAATCAGTGTGGCTCAGATTTTGCTGGTTTGAACAAATGGGTACTGGATGCCGACCAGGGCAAGGAGTTGCTTCCCATAGGGAGAGCTGAGGGCCTCTTTGGCAACCCAGCCTTGCTCAGCTACTCAATCTGATTGCCCTGGTCTGACGCTCTGGCTGGCTTGCCCGGCTCTAGTGTGCAAGGTGCCATTTACACACCTGGACAACTGGATCGATTGCTCGGCCATCAGCCCCTCCGCTCTGCTCTGAGCGAAGTGCTGCTCTAACCTGGCAGGATTCTGGCCCCACAGGTGGAGGACCCGCACTTTCCACCTCATCCCTCGTGGGGCATGAAGCCACACGCTTACTGCTCTTTGCAGGGTTATTTTCAATAATACATTAACTAGGACTAACTTCTCTGGACAAAATATATGTTGATTTCCGACTCTAGTAATTTACAGCCTTTTATGTGCTCTTTATACCTCACAGATGGAAGGAAAAGGCATGAGAAGAAGACGGAAAAAGTTTGGTTGAAGGATAGGAAAGGAAGAGTTCGTTGTGAGAAGACGGGATGGAGGAAAGTGGGCGTGGCTGGCTGCGTCAGAGGGGTCCGTTTCCCACACTTGCTTCCACTTATTTTCCTAAATAGTTTTCTAAAGCAGGTTGAGTTTCTGCATCGCTAATACTGCTTGCCCCTTAGGGTACCGTTCAGTGCTGACTTAAAGGTGAGACCCTTTAGGCTTTCTTCTGCCTGGGTGTGTGCCAGACTGTGCTGTTTGCAATTTCTCCTTTTCCTGGCATCCTCGCCAGGAAGGGCCAAGCCTGATCAGAAAGGGGAGAAATAAGGAGGCCTTTTTTGACTCTGCTGTGACACAGCTGCTGGGCAGCCTTTAGGAATATCTCCCTTTTGACCCTGCTCTGCTCACTCCAAGTTGGAGGATGGTAATCCTCAAGTACAGATGATGATTCAAGACAAAAAAAGATCATTTCAAAGTGAGAGTTACAGAGAAAGAAAGGCACACTTCTCTTATTTCTTCTAGAGTCAAACTAAAATACAAATTACAAGGATGGGAAATCACATTTTTGTCTCTATTCATATTTCTTGGGTTATATACTGGGGAGTGTTATTTTTTTCAAAGTCAGGTTCATATAGGGCAATCATAAGATGCACTTAAGTGAGTGATGTGCTTGATTAAGCAAGAAATGAGAGTGGTGAAGTAGGTCCGTTTGTGGTGGTAGAGAGCACTTTGAGATCATGGGAAGGAGTTTGAACTAGGTGCTTAATAAATGCAGTCTCTGCATTGTAAATATTGGAAATTAACCAATATTTAAACAGCTTTATATAACCCTGAGAGCAAAAGCAGAAGAAAGACTGACCAGGAAAAGAAAGAATGCTCAGATACAGCAAGGCACTGTGGGTAAGAGTTCAACGGTCAGGGTCCAAATTGTAGATTTACCCTTTACTGGCTATGTGGTTGTGGGCAAGTTGCTTAACCTCTCTGTTTTAATTTCTTCAGCTGCACAATGGGGATGATGATGATAATAGTGCATATCTCACAGAGTTGTAAGGATTAAAAATATTCTATATGAAAAGTGCATATAATGTAGAAAGCATCACAGAGCAATTATTATTGAAAATAATTAATTACTTTCAATAAGGTTTTATTAACCAAAGAAGGTTAGGTTTGTAATAGAATAATTTTATCTGTAGGAATTTCTATACTAAAGGGTAGTAAGTACAGAGGCAGCATGAGGTATACATTATGGGTCAGTGTATTGCTTTTATATCTTTAATTATGCTTCATTTCCTAACAGTAGCTTAAGTACCATACTATTATTGGTCCTTATCAATGCAGAGAACACTCTAATACAGGCAAACTTGGGCATTTATCTGCAAATGTTGGGCATTTATCTGCTTATGGAAAAGGCTAAGATAACTTAAACTTGGTCTACACATCACTGATGTTTGTATTTTCTCATTTAGAAATAGGGCATCCATGAAAAAATTAATTAATTTAAAAAAAAGAAATAAGGCATTCAATTCCTAATCACCTGACAAGGACTTTTTTGAGAACCTTGATGATAGCCATCCTGAATATTCTCCACACCCATAACCTTAAATTTTCTAGTATCTATTAAAGCTCATAAACTATAGGTTGGTGTACACAAATCATTTTTAAGGTGATATAAGAACAAGAACACATAACCCATTCCATCCAAAACATGACCACCAGATGTAGAAATGTGCGTTATTGCCATTTAGATACTTCAGTGATCTATTAGATAGTTTTAGAAATACTGTTAATACTTACATGGCTGAACCTATATTTAGTGTTCTGTAGATGAAGTCAAAAGTATGCTTTGCCTTTAAGGGTGAAAACGACAATCAGGGAACAAAGGAAATGTAAAAGAAGAATTTGTGTTTGACTTTTGAAGGTCACACTTTGTCCCAAATGAAGACTAGGCGGCTTCTAAATGTCTTTTGTTTACAGAATCAGGGATAAAGGCTACAAATTATCAAATATACTTCCTGAAAATACTGGAAATTTTTAGTTTGAGATTGCTTCCTATGTTAGTCAGGGCCCTGCGGAGGGGTGTGATGCCATTTTTAATGCATGTTCTAACAGATATTTTTCATGACTCTAAATCATCTAATATTATCAGTCAAACTGACTTATTCTTTTGACCTTCAACAGAAAATAATTTAAACTATTTTCTTCCCTGAAATTTTCATTCAGTATCTTCTGTAAATGACTTTTAATATACTTCTAATATCAGTAACTTTCACAATATTAGATGCAAGTTCATTCAACTTGTGAGTTTTTATTGACTAGTAAATTGACAAATATATTGTTCTCCTGCCCCGCTTCATGGGATTATGCACATGTTAAGAATGAACATTTTTAGGGAATTGAGCTCTACATTTCCCTGGAATAAAACAAATTATTTTACACTGGAAATCTTTTCTGTCTTGTTTTTATTGAACTGAAACCTAGAAAGAAGGCACATTCTTTTGAAATGAATGAATTGTGCTCAGCATTGACACTGAACAAAGAGAAGAAAAGATACTGCCCTTTGCCCACCATCTTTGTTTCTGATTGAAACCAAAAATGGAGTTAAAGCTCTGCTTTATGGTGTATGCAGGGCTCCAGATAAATGCTGATTGCTAACATGGATGTCATGCCTATGTCCTTTGGGTACCCTATCACACGTACGGTCTTCTCAAGAATGGGTTTGGTGCTGAGAACTCTGATGGAGGCTATACCAACACTGTCCCTCCATGAACAGTATGTCTGCTAAACAAACTCCATGAACAGACCATCTGAAAATGTTTGAGCCCTGATAACACTTCAAAATGGAGGATCAAAGGTCTTTTGGGAGCTGGCGAATAGTGGTTAGATAGTAAGATAGAGGAGTTCTAATCATGAGATTCAGCTCTGGACATTCCAACCATGTGATTTAAATTCTGTGCCATTTCAGTCAAATATGAATTCAAGCTAATTGTAAAATTCTGGACAAAACAATTTCTTGTTGGGCAATCTAATTTTTATGATGATGTAAGCACACTAACATCAGAAATTTGTCTACTATGAGAGTCCAAATCAAAAGCTCTACTATCAGTTATAAAAAGCTTCCATATGTAAAATGTCTGTAAATCTGCATCCCTTCCCAATAGATTGCTTGTTCTTCGTGTTAATTATGGCTTAGATTTCATTTTATGTACATGTTTGTTTCTAGATATGGAATGCCCTAAGTAACTCTTATAAGAGGATATATGAGAAGGCAAAGGATTTTAGTTAATCTTGCTCTTTGAATGTTTGAAAAGCTGCATGCAGTCACTTAATTCTTTCAACATTTTATTTTATATGGAAGAACTCCTAACTTGGTCACCTTGAGCAGTAATTGGTTATTTCTTCATTACCTCTCCTCATCCTGAGGTTTTAAATGTCTGTCTTGCACACAAATTCAGGTCACATTTTGTCATCAGGGCCACTTATACAATGTCTTTCTCAGATTTCCTGTTGAATAGTGATCATCCATCATATGCTAACTGATCAACTATTGGCTTTTTTGGGAGCTGCCGAAAATGGTATACAAATGTTTCAAACAAAATTTTATAAACATAAACCGAGCTAATGCACTATTTCTCAGTATGGGATTCTACTTAGTCCACTTGACTACTTGTAAAGAATGTGTCTGGACAGTGACTCAAAGAACCTTTTTAAAAAAGCATTTGAATCATACTCAATGATTTATTCACATATCTATTTAAAAAATTCCATTGGTCATGCTAAAAAAGGTTGCAAGCCCTTTGACTTAAGTATTTCTATAATGGCTGTTAAAATCAATTCTGGCATTAAAGTCTCCAAGAATGAACAATGCATTGAGTGGAAAATTGATTACATGGTCAAAGAACAGTCCTTTGTGGCCTCATTTGCTTTTTCGATTAGCATAGCTGTCATGGCTGCTGCAGGTGGTCCTCAAAACTTATAGGGGAAAAAAAAAATCTGTCCTTGACACTTATGTTTGTCTATAGATTTTTGGGAAAAAATATGTTTTTATTTGCTTATTAGAACCTACTGATATAGGTACCGGTGTCAAGTTGAGTTTTGCTGAGATAAAGGAGAGATAAAAATGGGAATGATTTGTGAGGAAAAATGAACTGAGTAATATAGAAATCCACTTCTAGGATTTTTAGGTTTGTGGAAAATACAATCTTTTGTAAGGAAGGTGTTCTGATCCTCACTACAGCCATACCTGTAGTAGAGTAGCTTACTTTTGGTAGAAAATCAGATGATGTAGGAACTTGTGGAAGACACTAGCTGAAAATGGGAACCGGTCACCTTTTCACCTTGATTTCTATGTTTGCTTTTTCTTTTCCACCATCAAAAAGGAGCTTTCAGGCCAGGTCTCCTCCCTGGCATTCAGGGAGGGACTTAGCCACCTACATTGATCTTGTGCACTTTACCTTGAAACACAGCTATGGGTGTTTAATAAGTGCTTATTGAAGTGTGCTATTGATTTATCTTGGGTTAATTCACTTCCTTTTTAATTTACTTATGTTTAACTTTTCCTTTCTAATGAGCAGGTTTCAGATCAAATCTTCCTAGGGTTCTGGAATGTTGATCTGCTCTGCTTGCTTGGAACCCTCTTTAGGAAAGAGGCTTTTCCTCTGTTCCTCTGTGGCTTTTCAGACTAGTAGCCAAAGGAGAACCAAAGGAGAACTTTCTACTTCTTGAGTATTTTATTAGTTTCCTATTGTGCTGCTGAAAGAATTTACCACTTATTGGCTTAAAACAACACAAATTGATTATTTTACAGTTCTGCGGGACAGAGGTCTGGAATGGGTCTCACCGGGCTGAATGAAGATGTTGGCAGGGCTGCCTTCTTTCTGGAGGGTCTACTGGAGAATCTCTTTCCTTACTTCTTCCAGCTTCTAGAAGCCACCTGCATTCCTTGACTCTTATCCTCCTTCCATCTTCAAAGCCAGCAACGGCTGCTTGAGTCTTCTTCAGACTACCTCACTCTGACACCGACTCTGCTGCCTCCATCTTCCACTTAGAAAGACCCTTGTGATTACATTGGGCCCACCTGGATAATCCAGGATCGTCTTCCCTTCCCAAGGTTAGCTGATTAGCAACCTTAATTCCATCTGCAACCTTAATTCTCCTTTGCCAGGTCAGATAACACATACACAGGTCCCAGGGATTAGGATGTAGACATCTTTGGGGGGGCCATTATTCTGCCTATTGTACCAACTTACTGCATCTACAGCATTTCTAATAACTATGCCATTATAGCCATGTCTTTGTTATAAGAAAGATACCACGTATCTGGAGAAGATCAATGGCTTTCCCACTAACCTCTATATAGCTGGTCTTTCCATCTGCAGAAAGATCTGTAATCTGATGTTTATTGACTCCTATGAGTTTTACACATGTAGGTCTTTGAATCCTTTGAAATTCTATGTTAAATATTTTGGCAAGTGTATTTTCAAAGAAGTCATGGACAAAGTTTCATGATTATATACAATTCTGCATATCCCTACATTCAAGTATTATTGTTCTAAAACTACAGTTTTGATTCTTCCCTCCTCAGAAAACTACAACAGGTTTCAATGTTTTTAAATTTATATTAAAACTTTAAAGCATTTGATTCAAGGTCTTCTATCAGAATCTATTTAGCATTCTGGAAGGTGAACATGGAGATTCTGATATTCTACTCTGTTCTTAACTTTGACTAAGTACCATTGGTGACTAAATTACCAGTGAACCTTTCAATGAGGTTTTCCATTTCTATAACTTTGAATATCTTGCAAAGCACAAATATATTCCATGGTGGAAGCTAGGAGAACTGAAGTTTTGGGGGAAAGTTTTACCTTTCCACTGTCAATCAGTCCTGTTTATTATTATTATTCAATTTGATATTTCTGGTACAAAACCCTTAAACTTTCCTAAATGCCTTTTGCTTTTTGTGTCTAAGATAGTACTGAGATGGTTTTGATGTCACAGGTAAATAGTGAAAAAAGAAGTAAATCTGTTGGAGACCAAATTTCTCTTGGAAACTCTGTTCATCTCCCCAAGTAGCTTATCTTCCTCTCACTTGGATGTAAATGAAAACTCCTATGCTTTCTTAGCTGATAATTAAGATTCTGGCTCTTAGAATGCTCAGATGTTAAAGGGAGTATAGAAATATAGGAAGAAATATAGGAAGAAGAAGATAGGAAGAAGCCTCTTAATGTTCCCTCTTTTCCCTCTGTGGAGATTCTAGGAGGCTAAGACTTGTGAAACTTTTGTCTTTCATGTGCTTAGCATTCCTCTGCTGAAAGACCCTCAGAACCGTTTCATGCTACAGTGGTCTCTGTTGGGGCAGGTGGGTGAATGATCTGTGAGAATCTGTCCTGCTTCCTTCTCCCAAAGGAGTTTCCATGGGTGTGACCTTGGGAAGGAGTGGATGAATGAAGCTTTGGCACACTATCTCTAGAAAGATTGCTAAGCCTCTCTCCATGCTACTGTCTAGCTGCTTATCACCTCCCATTCTTCAAATCACAGCTTATCAATTTTATTTTCTTTGCAGATACCTGCCAGGCCTCCAGTATAAGATAAAGTTTTAAATTCACTTTTTTTTTTTGATGTGGACCATTTTTAAAGTCTTTACTGAATTTGTTACAATGTTGCTTCTGCTTTATGTTTTATTTTCTTGCCATGAGGCATGTGGGATCTTAGCTCCCTGACCAGGGATCGAACCCACATCCCCTTCATTGGAAGGTGAAGTCTTAACCACTGGACCACCAGAGAAGTCCCTAAACTCACTTTTTAAGGAAATGACTTTTATTGAGCACTTTACTGGATGCAAGACACAGTGTAGTGTGCCATGAAATAATGTCGCATTGTGGCAGTTTACATAGTACTTGTTCCCATTTAAGTGTAAAATATAGATTAAGAGATAAGGAAGAGAGAGACAGAGAGTTGGAGAGTGAGAAAAAGACACAGGGGGTGGAGGGAGAGGGAAGGGAGAGAGAGAGAATGAGAGAGATATTAAATAATATCAATTAAAGAAATATCACAGGTCATTACATGATTAATTACCAAATGATTGCTGTCAATTTTAAGTGCCCTGGCTTCAGAGAAAGGAGAGATCATTCTGAATTGGAGGGTAAACTTGAAATAGCTTTGAAGGGTAGTTAGGTAGAGAGTGGAGAGTTGGGTTTCTGAGTAGGTGAGCCCAGCATGGAATGAATGATCTGACATAGATGCTTTATAAAAACGATTTTTTTAGTTTTATTCATGCCTTACAAAATCTCATGATTTACCCTTCTTAGATCAACCTTGGTATAAATCCACACAGCTAGTAGTTTAACCATAGAAAAAATAATGATAAATATTTACATTGATTATAAATGTAAGTATATATTTTTATTCATATTTATAGGCAACAAACACACCTTTCATTACTAAAATCCATAATTAACCTTGTCAGCAATATTCACAGAGACCCATGCTGAGAATTTTAATTCCAGCTTTGGAATGGTTTTGGCCAAAGTAATGTAAAAACCTTCTTTAGGGTGTATTAAGTTTTCACAATCAGAAACTTTTTGTGGGCCTCTGTCTGAAGCCTGATCTTTCTTTGATGCTTTTAATTGCCTTATTATATTTACTTGTGATTAAATGGAACCCTCAGCTAGTTGATAATGACTTTTGGCTTGTAAAGAGCAATAAAAGAATTTAAATCATTTAAAGTAGAGCGCTCCTTTGATATCAACTATCCAACATTATTCTAATAAAAGAATGCCTAACATACTTTTAATGAATTTCCTTTTATATGAGATAAAATATTTAGCAAGAGAATTTGAGATACCCATTAGAGCATCTCATTCATAAATATCCAGGCTGTTCATCTTGCTGGACCTGATGATTCAAAGAAAGGTTTATGTACTGGGTAGAATTATCCAGCATGTGCATTTACCTTTGGAGAAATCAGACTCAAAGCCACGCATACAAAGCCTTTTGTAGACTTCTTTAGTAAAATTTGACTCTTTAAGAAAAATATCCTCTATCTCCTCTAACAAATCTCTGTAAAGTATTCAGCTCACCCATTTTTCTTTCTTTCTTTTCTTTTTTTTTCCATAGGAAGCACACAGATGATAAAAAGGAATCTTCAGCTGATTGCTAGTTAGTGACTTTGAAGGAACTTTTAACATCTGTTCAAGGCCAAAATAGATTACTCTGTTTTATGCAAAACCTATCTGCATTTTTGCTATTGCACATTTCTTTATTTCCTTGGAGTTAATTGCTAAATGTCATCCACTCATGCTGTTCTGGTGAGCCTGAATTTTCTCAAAATGTTTCATAACTTTCTCCTTAGAGATTTCAATCTCTATCAAATATTCTAATTTTTCTTAAACAGTACATTTGAAGCAGCAGCATTTCAAATGTTCTTTATGGTAAAGATGAGGAGAAACATCAATTTCCCTTTGTTATCCTTATTCTGGATTAGAAATTTCAAGGTTATTTCTATATATTTGAAAAATAGGTTGAAATTTAAATGTTTCATCCATACTCCTTTTGTCTTTTTGTTTCCCAAATTCTCCTTCCTTAGAGTAGCTGCATTTTTCTGATTTTTGTGTTAAATGATCAAATTGTATCCACTACATGTTTCTGCTTAATTCTGAAAAAAATGATGTAGCAGTGAACTCATAGGTTCTAAAATATCTTCCTTTTCAAAAGCTGCTACAGGATGTCATCCTCATGCACTTTAGAGGGAGTCTCTTGAGCTCTTTCAAAAATGTCTGAGACATTTGTTTATATTCCTTACCTAAAGGGTACCTTCCTCTCTTCACAATGTAACTAGGTCCTTTAGTCAAAATGTCACACACCGGCCTGTCAACAAATCATGAAATAGGTAAGTTTCCTCTGAAGGTCACGCATACAATTGCTCATCAAAGAATTATACCAAAGGTCTTGGAGCTTTACCACTTCTGTTTGCTCATTTTGCATTCTTTTTCTCTTTTCCTTTTTTCTTACCATCATCTTGCCTGGTTGTTTCTTCTACCCTCCTCCTTGTGCTATGTTGGAATTCTTATTCTTTTGAATCATAAACTCTGTTCATCTAATTAATCTCTAGTGCATTCACTATTTTAGATCGATGGATTAAAAAAAAAATCCCAAAGTGCCTGCATGTCTCTGTTTTCTCCTTGGTTACACTGGGTGGAGTGGGAATTCAGGGTAAAGGAGGGGTGGAAAGGGGAAGGATGTGGGCAACTCTCAGAAAGGAAAACTATAAACAAAATCAGCAAATGCTGACCTTTAAGAATGACGTGATGGAATAGCTGTACATTTTCCCAGGTAGTCTAGAAGGGAAACCTCAGCCACAATTTCATTGAGTTATTCAGGGCAGGGCAAGGTATAGGTGGCAAAGGGGATTATTAAGATAAAATTTTTTTTAAATTTATTTTTTATACAGCAGTTCTTATTATTTATCTGTTTTATACATATTAGTGTATATATGTCAATCCCAATCTCCCAGTTCATCCCACCACCAACCCCCCACTTTCCCACCTTGGTGTCCATACGTTTGTTCTCTACATCTGTGTCTCTATTTCTGCGTTGCAAACCAGTTCATCTGTACCATTTTTCTAGATTCCACATATATGCGTTAATATACGATATTTGTTTTTCTCTTTCTGACTTACTTCACTCTGTATGACAGTCTCTAGGTCCATCCACATCTCTGCAAATAACCCAATTTCATTCCTTTTTATGGCTGAGTAGTATTCCATTGTATATATGTACCACATCCTCTTTATTCATTTGTCTGTCCATGGGCATTTAGGTTGCTTCCATGACCTGGTTATTGTAAATAGTGCTTCAGTGAGCATTGGGGTGCATGTGTCTTTTTGAATTATGGTTTTCTCTGAGTAAGGATACAAATTTTTATAAGATCTTTTAATGCTATTAACTTTACTAATAAGACCTGAATGCAGATTTCTCTACAATGCAGACTTCCATAGAAGCATCCCGTATTAAAAGCTTTCTAGTATCCTACTCAACCAATCTGCCAAGGTGTCTAAAATCCAATTACTGAACAAAGACATTGCTTCAGATATGTCTGTTTTCCCTGGTAGCCAACTGTTAAAAATGTTACCAGTTACCTTGGAGAAGTAATATGCTTCTTGTCTCCAGGGGCATGAATTCGTTAAATAAAATATATGGGCTAGTTCTAAAGTGAGGGCTTCTGAGTAGCTGAGCACAGACTGCAAAATAAAGATTTTAGGGCATTTGGGGGTTAGAAAATGGATGTAGTCCAAGGAAACTGAGCCAAAAAGTCAATGAACTTACTATCAGAAGTGGTGATAAATTTTGCTTACTTCACAGTTTTTCTAGTCTTGAAATCTCACCCAATTCAAAGTTCTGAGCATACATCGTGTATAATTGGACAATTGAAGGAACTTCCCAGAAAATGATAATGCTATTCCATGAATTACATGTGTTTTTTCACTAACCTTAAATAAAATGTTAAGTCTTTAGGAGACTCTGAAAAAAAATTACATTGGATCTCAATATTTAAAAAAGATTTTGAAAAACCATATGTCTAAAAATGAAGGGATTTCTTTCTGGCAGACTGTCCCTGTCCTATTTTGTGTGGTTTTTGTTTCTTTCTATTTGTATCCACTGAAGACAATGCCTAGCCTTTTGTTGAGAGACAAAGAGTCATCCTACAATTATGTTTTCTAAATGAAGCTTTTTACTTGACTTTTCCACCAGCTCTTTTGTATGAGTTATTAATGACACTATTTTAGTTTTCTGTTTTTCAGTTGAAAAAGGCAGTATACAATCCATCATTATTTTTAATACTTGGATAGTATTCCACTGTATAGAGGCACTGTCATTTATTTAACCAATCTTCTACGGTTAAACCTTTAAGTAGTTACTGATTCTTCAACATAATTATCCCTGTGATAAACATTCTTGTTCAAACATATGAGGATGTCTCCAATCACTTCTTTGGGAATTATACCTAGATATAGATATAATCTATATCTAGATATTTCTTGGTGAAAGAAAATGCACACCTTAAGCTTTTGTGCATTCAATTTGCTACCAGTCATAAATTCACTGGCAGTGTATGTGAGTGCCCATTTCCTCATATCTTTGTAAATACTGAGTATTGAAAAAAAAACCAAAACCTTCATCCACTTGATAACTTGCATTTAATTTGCATTTCCCTGATTATTACTGAGGTTAAATTTGTTTTACTTGTTTAGGACATCGGTCTACAAGCAATAGTCCATAGATCAAATCTGGCCTGTGGCCTGTTTTTGGCACAGACCTTTGTTAAGAATGATTTTTTACATTTTAAAAGGTAGTAAACAGACAAATAAACAAACAACAAAGGAGAATATATCAAAGAGATTATATATCTTCAAAGTCTAAAGTATTTACTACCTCGCCCTTTACAGAAAATGTGTAAGATCTCTGGCTCAGAACGAAATAATAATAATTAAAATATCCAACATTATTAATCTCTAACCAGAGTATGACACAGTGTTAAAGGTTGTTTTTTTTTTTTGCGGTACACGGGCCTCTCACTGTTGTGGCCTCTCCCGCCGCGGAGCGCAGGCTCCGGATGTGCAGGCTCAGCAGTCATGGCTCACGGGCCCAGCTGCTCCGCGGCATGTGGGATCCTCCTGGACAGGGGAACAAACCCGCGTCCCCTGCACCGGCAGGCGGACTCCCAACCACTGCACCACCAGGGAAGCCCAGTGTTAAAGGTTTTACATGCACTGTTTCATTTAATCTCCACAGCAATCCTACAAGATAGATATCTCTTTATGAATATCTTAAAGCTAAATGAAGAAGCTCAGGTAAGTTAAGTAACTTATCCAATGTCTCACAGTAAAATGTGGATCTGAGATTCTAACTCAGCTGTGTCCAAAGTCTGTGCATTTAACTATTATGCTAAATTGCACATGATTTTGTTACATTTATACATAATTTTGAGAAACCTGGAATCTCTCCAGTACTGGGGTTTCATATCAGATACATGGTGTCTCAATTTATTAACATCTTTTATTTTCTCAGTAAATTTTATAGTTTTTTTCATAAACATACAATGTATCTTAAATATTTTCCCCCAGGCATTTTATACTTTGGCTGTATCACAAATGGAATCATTTTCCATTTTCATAGTCTCAAAAGCTTTTATCTAGGAAAGAAACTGAGTTGTGTATGCTAATCCTGTAACTAGTCATATTTTTGAACTTCCCTAATAGTTGTAGTCAAATTTCATTGGTTTTTTTAATGTTGTTTAGGTCAACATAATAATAATTGTTTAGGACAATCATAATGATAGTTTTGCTACCTCATCTCCAATATTCATAATTTCTCCCCATCCCCTGCTTAATGATTTCATTGCTTGTACTTCCCAAATGATGTTAGCAGGCATCCTTTCATTATTCTGGTTGAATAGGGAGATTCTACTCCCTATTATACAGCAGGATTCTGGATGTTGGTTAGTGATAGATTTTCAAATCATAGTAAGAAACCATTGTCCAATTTTTATTTTACTAAGATTTTTATTCTGAAATTTTATAGAACTTTATTAAATCTCTATGTGTATCTATTTGGGATGATCATTTTATTTTTATCCATTGGCATATTAATATGATGATTTCTGTTTCTATACTTCCTAACATCAACCCATCTTTGCACTATGGAAATAATCCTTACTTGGTCACAATATGCTAAACTTTAAAAATGTTCCTGGATTCAATTTGTTAATTTTTTAAAAGGTTGTTTTTTATTTGTATTCCTAAATGAATTTGATCTACAGTTTTCTTTCCCTGAGATTTTCTTCATTGGGTGACCCACTGTAAAATGGATTGTGAAATTTTCTATGCTTTTGTATGTTTTTAAAAGTAATTTTTAAAACACAGATCGAAATGATTTGTCCCTTGAATGGATAGTCAGTAGAACTTATTTGTTAAAAATTTAAGGGCCGAATGTCATCTTGAGGCGTAGTTTTTTGATAATTATTCTAATCTCTTACATTCCATGGATCAGATAGCATTTTGAGCCAGTTTTTGTAATTTACTTTCATCAAAATTTTCATCTTAGTGAAGAATTGTCTGAAGTTTTTGTTTATAATCTTTAAAACATTTGTGTAAAGATTGTATCTCCAGTGTTATGCTTAATGTTTTACATACATTATTTTTTGCCTTAGCAATTCATCTTTTCAAAGAACCAAATCATGATTTTATTTAAAACGCTATTGCTTTTCTATTTTCAAATTAATCAGAAGTTTCAAATTAATTAAAAGTTCTATGCCTTTATTTTTATGAAGTCACATGTACTTTCTTTTGCTTTTTATTTTCTAGTTTTCTGATTTTATTGGTTAGTTCATTTATTTTCATTATTTCTTATTTAATAATAGAAGCATTTAAGGTTATGAATTTTCCTCTGATGAGTACTTTGTTAGCCATATCCATGTTTTTATATGTAGTATTACCATTGTAATTAATTTCTCATTATTTTTAATTTTGTTTTCTCTCTGAGAATTCTTTAGAAGTTGGTTCTTAATTACCATAAACTTCTCATTGTATCCTTACATGGTGGAAGAAGGGCAAGAGATCTCTCTGGAACCATTTTTATAAGAGCACTAATCCCACTCATGAAGTTTCCACCCTCATGATCTAATCACCTTTCGAAGTCCTACCTCCTAATACTATCACTTTGGGCATTAAGATTTCAGCATATGAATTTTGGGGAGACACATTCAGACCATAGCAATTATATATCAAACTTCCCAAATAATAGGTTGCTAATATTACCTAATATCCATTTGTATTCAAATTCCCTCAATTATCTAACAGAAATCTTTTTTACAGCTGGTTTGCGATCAAACAAGTTGCACACACAGCATCTGGTTGATATGTCTCTCAGGCTTTTCTTTAATCTTTGTGTCACTCTGCCCTTTCTTATGCCATTTATTTGTTAAGAAAACCTGGCCCTTTACCCTATAGAGTATCCCACATTTTGCATTAGGTTGGTTGCTTCTTTAGTGTTGTTTAGCCTGTTTTTGTATTCCCCTTATTTAGTGACAGAAACTTTTAAAGAAAATTTTATCACTATTTTACATGTCGTAAAACTTTAGCTCAGAGAATTAAGTAACTAATTTACAAGTGGCAGAGCTGCTGTTTAAATACTCATTTGACTAATTTTATAGTTCAGACTTTCTCCTACACAGTCCTGTACGAGTAGAGAGATATAGAAAGGACCACGAGGATGTGGAAAGGAATAGTGAAATTAGAAGAGGCTGCCTATTTTACTTTCTATCAGGCAATTTTTTTCATGGTACAATATGAACTAAGGAGAAAGTAGAATACCTCAGGTGTTAGCTCTCAGTTTGTATTTTTTTTTAAATCACATACTCACAAATATTCAGATTTCAGAAGCTCTTCACATTCCCCAGAAATTATCCCTTTACATTAAAGAATTAATTTGCAAGGTAAATTTTACTGAATATTTTGTTATGAAGATGGAACAAAGTTTAACATCCCCGTGCCATGCTAGGGCTGTTATAACAAAGTACCACAGTCTGGGTGTCTTACAACAGAAATTTATTGTCTTACAGTCTGGAGGCTAGAAGTCCAAGATCAAGGTATCGGCGGGGTTGGTTCCTTCTGAAGACTGTGAGTGGAGAATCTGTAGACGGCCACCTTCATATACACGTGGCATTCTCCCCGTATGCATTTCTGTGTCTAAATTTCTCCTTTTTAGTAATATTGGATTAGGGCCCAGGCTAATAACTTCATTTTTTTTTTTTTTTTGTGGTACGCGGGCCTCTCACTGTTGTGGCCTCTCCCGTTGCAGAGCACAGGCTCTGGACGTGCAGACTCAGTGGCCATGGCTCACGGTCCCAGCCACTCCGCGCATGTGGAATGTTCCCAGACTGGGGCACAAACCCATGTTGCCTGCATTGGCAGGCAGACTCTCAACCACTGTGCCACCAGGGAAGCCCCTAATAACTTCATTTTAACTTGATTTCTCCTATAAAGGTCTTATCTCCAAACAAAGTCACCTTTTAATGTACTGGGGTTTAGGACTTCAACAAATGAATCTTGGGAGGCCACAATTCAACCCATAACAGCATATAACACAGCACAGGACTTCACAAAGCTTGTGTATTTCCCCTAGGTCTTTCTAGCCTTGCCACCCCCTTTCCCATGAAACACCAAGCTCTATTACAAATGCATTTCTTTTTTTTTAAAGAACTTTCTTTTTATAGCTTTTTATAAAAAATAAATTTATTTACTTAATTTATTTATTTTTGGCTGCATTGGTTCTTTGTTGCTGCACGCAGGCCTTCCCTAGTTGCAGGGAGTGGGGGTCACTCTTTGTTGCTGTGTGCAGCCTTCTCATTGTGGTGGCCTCTCCTGTTGCAGAGCATGGGCTCTAGGCATACGGGCTTCAGTAGTTGTGGCATGTGGATTCAGTAGTTGTGGCTTACGAGCCCTAGAGTACAGGGTCAGTAGTTGCGGCACATGGGCTTAGCTGCTCCACAGAATGTGGGATCTTCCCAGACCAGGGATCGAACTCGTGTCCCCTGCTTTGGCAGGCAGACTCCCAAATACTGTGCCACCAGGGAAGCCCTACAAATGCGTTTCTCTTCTTGTTTACTGATTCCCAGGTGCCAGGCCCTGTCTTCATTTGGGCTTTCAAGACTTTCAACCTAATAAGGATCCTCCTTGGGAAGATTTTCATATTAGCTTCTAACTGAGCAAGAAAAATCTGCAGCACCAGGCTTTTAAAGTTCAAATATATGAAAACATAGATTGAAGATGAGCTCAAGAAATGCCTAAACCTGAAAGTATTCTGTGAGTTGGAAAGAATCCTTCTCACTTGTTATGAACTGCAGTTTAATCAATGAACTTCAATGAACTATGGTTTAATCAGTATTAGGTTTCTTTTTTTATTTCTTTAGATTTTGTTTTACTTCTTAAATGTAGTTCTTGGCAATATTATTCATGTTCAGCTGGATTTATTTATTAAGGACTTTAGTTCTGATTTGTATAAAACTGTTGAGTGGAGAAGTTTACTATTCTATTTCAGCAAACCATGATTATCATTTAAACCGGTCAGTATAAAACTTCTGCTGTGATACCTATCTCTCCTAAGTGTTTCTCAAGTCCACTGGTTTTTGAAGGTGATAAATATTTGGAGTGCTGAATCAAAAATTTCAAAATAAAGATGATAAATCACACCCTAGTGAAGGAATATAGAGTCACAAATGATCTAATATAATATAAAATTTCAAAATATTTTGAAGTATGTTATACAACTTTTACATTGGGCAGATTTGCCTTCTTAATTTGGATTTACTTAAACTGCTAGTCCCTGAGTTCATGCTGTTAGATAGCTAGGAAAGGGGGTTGGTTCAGAAGTGGGTCAGTTTTTAGGTAAATACTAAGCAAGAATTAAGAAGACTGCCACAAATAACCCACAAATTGGATATCTACACAAATAATTTAGAGTAGTCTGAAATTAGAATTAGGGAAATCTAGTGACCTGTAGGAAAATCTTACATGATTTGTCTGGGGAAAAAAAAGTCTCCTGTGAAACCTAGAAATCCAACCATTTTTGATCTATTATTTTATCTCAGGAAACTTTGCAAACATCAATGAAGTTCCAGTTAAAAACATCACTCTAGGAATAAAGCTGCTCCATTATCTTGAGCTCTGCCACTATCTTGCATGTCAATACTCAGAACAGAAACCTTTTTCTAAGGTTGATGGATGCACTGTGTCTCAGTGTGTATGTGTCTATAGTTAGATTTTTCTTTTAAAAAGGAGCCATTAACCATGCCTATTTCAAAGTGTTTTCCCTTTTTTATCTACACAATCAAGCTAATTTTTAACTGTTTCACAACATATGCTTCCATAAAAAGTAGCAAAGGTAAACCAGAATTCTCCTTAGCACATAGCTTTTGAGTAATGTAGAAAGCACCTTTAGTCTGTTCAGAAAAGTAAACTATTGCAGAGGATAATTTTTTCCCAAGTCTGATAACTCAGGGGCAGCAATCTGGGGTCTAGAAAACTGCAACTGGGGTCTAGAGATTACCAGTTACTAATGCTGGTCTATTTGGCTGAACATAGAATGACCAATATTACACCATTTTCTAGCTACAGAGACAGTGAATTCATACGGCTCATAATAATTTTTATAATTTAAAGAATTTTATTTATTTTGACTGCAAATAGAAAAAATATTATCAGAAGGCAAATAGAATAAAAAAGTTAATAACAGATTTTTTCTATTAAAAATAGATATTAACTACTTCTGTGATTCAGGCTCATAATTTTAAGAAACACGCCTTGAAGACAGAGAGCAGACCTTTGTCTGGGTAGTTTAAGTGTAATGTATAGAACTCTGTGATGGCAGGGATTTTGTTTCATTTGTAACTAATAAACAATAACAGATAATTTGGAGTCTTCATTTACTGTTATGAGGAAGATATAAAGGATGATATGATATGGTGGGGGCTAATTGGGGACCACTATGATGCAGGTGGTCTGGGAAGGTCTCTCTGAGGAGATAACAATGCATTGAGACCTTCGTCATTAGAGTGAGGCAGTGATGTGAGAATTTGGAGGAAGGAGAAGGGTGCGAGAGCTCTGGATGGGAACGAACTTGGACTCTTCAAGGGAGAGAAGAAAAGACCAATGTGCCTCGTCAACGTTTGTGTACTTGGAGGAACCTCTAAGTAAATGGTTGTGGCCTGGCTGACTGACTCTGCAGCCCTGGGCATGTGACTTAATTTTGCTGCACTGCAGATTCCTCATCTGTAAGTAACAATAATTCACAACCATCACAACAGCTCTTTTGGACAATGATTACATGTAAAGAGCACATTCTGGACACAAAGAAAATCTTCCATAAAGGTCAACTTTCATCTTAGGGCTGTTATTTTTAGGCAATCAATTTTTTCATGAGCACCTTTAGTGCCAAGTGCTAAGCCACCCAAAGAAATGAATGATGTAATTTTGGCCTTAATAATGTTTATAATTTTCTTGGGGGTATGAAATAAGTTTCTGAACTATATGGTATCAACAAAACATGATACAAGTGCAGAGGAGGAGGGACAAGTGGAGACAAGTGGAGATCACCTCGAAGAGATAAAAGACAGTCTTATGGAAGGTATGTAATTGAACTTGTCTTGAAAATTGAGTAAGATTTTTTCTTTATAGGGCCTTCCAGTAAGGCATTACAGAGCAGGAAGAAGCGCAGCAGTGAGACTAAGAATGGCAGTTCAGGGCATTGTGGGAGCAGGGGCTAAGTTGTTCTGACTAGTAGAAGCGTGCTTCCATGAATGGGAAAAATTGGCTAGATGTATAGTGAAGGAACTTGATGGTGAATGGTGTTAGGAAGCTGAAACCTTGAAAGTGAGGTTGAGGAGTGTGAACTTGAAGTGGTGGGAATGAGTATTTCTCTAAAAACATACCAGGAAGTTGTAGGCAGATTAATTAGAGGGAAAGAGATATTGGAGTACATTATACACTGTTTGATGAGGTAAAAAGGATTTGGTAGGATACGAGTCTTGGTTATAAAATGGAAAATGTAGCTATGAAAGATAACTTGAAGGATTAAGCAACCTTGAGTAGCAGAATTTTTACTTTGACACATAGCTATCATGAATGAATGTTATTGTTTCAAGAACTAGACTAACTGTTGTACACTTGTCATTTCTATTCATCTAATGACCTAGAGACAATTATTAGGGTTTTACAGATGAGGAACTGAAGAGTAGGGAGATTAAGGGATTTGGGGATTTTTCATTCAGGAATATTTGGTGTTTCCTCATTGCTAATGGTTACCTACTGTTGGCTCTTAGAATAGACCAAAATGCTTCTTTGACCCTCAAAATCTTAGAAGATTCAGGTGGTCTTTGGGAAATTAAACATAGGATGTAGAGGTGACAACCAGAAACCCAGGAGAGCTGGGCAATTTTATGATACCCTGCTCCCTCTTGTGATTGGTCAGAACTTCCCTCTGGAGCTCCTTCCCTCTGACTGGTGACCACGAGGTGAGAACACCACTGAGAGGTGATGTCAATGGATGTGGTTTGTGGAGCCTTTTCTTAATTACTTTTGTGGTCAAAGTTTAAATTATTTTATATTGGTAAATATATTGATAAAAATATATTGGTAAAAACATTATTTTATTGATAAAAATATTAATAAGAATATATCTTATGTAGTTGCCATTGGTTAGGTTACCTCCTTTATCTTAATCCTTTTCTATCTAAATGTGACAACTATTTTATAAGATTTAAAGATTCCTTTGATGGCAGTATACAACATCACGACACTTGGCTAGATGAAGACAGAACTTTTTGTTGCTTACAGCTCCAAACAAGAGAAGGCTGGTCAGAGACACACAGGAGGTTTTACTGGGGACAAGGTAAGAGCAAGCAGTGGCTCTAGGGGGCAGCTTGCGTGTGGTTCCCTGTTTCCAGTTCCATGTGGATTAGCTAATTTGAATAACTTTAGAGGTTCCAGAGCATAGGAGCTCTGCCTAGTTGTTTGGTACCTGGTGATTAAAGGAATCAGTGGTCCTGGAGTATGAGTCCCATTCTAGAAGTGGTTGGGGTATGGATTCAGCTCTTCGAAAGGGAAACTGACCGGCCTCCAGCCAGGACCTCAAAACTGGGTCAAGGCAGCATTAAAAACAAAACCAAAACTGTATTACAGCTACCACACTATCCAGTGAAGTTATGAACGTTTATAACCCTTTTTATCTCCAGGCGAAGGTGAGGCCTCTCCTGCCTTCCAGCTGATTCTCTTTTGGGTCGAATTTCTTTTGGCAAATGTCCAATATGGATGTCCTGCTGTGTTCTCTTTTCTACTCTGTATGTCTGTCCCCATCTCTTTGTCACTTTACTTTTATTATTTAACTCCTATTTTCTCTCCCTTACAGCTTTGTCTACCCTTGATTCCATTATATTTCTCAGTATTGGGTTTAGAGAATAACTTTTCTGTCTCTAGGTATTAATTTTAAATGCAGGTAAGTTGAACATCTTAAGTTTCTCAAAAAAAATAATTATTGCATTGTTACTTGTTAGACTTTTTCTCTGTCAATTTAACTTTGATTTTAAAAAATGCTTTCTTATCTCTGACTAACATTATTTGAGGTTTAATTTCCAGATATTTTATCTTTTCTTTTCAATTAGTTATGTCTAATAAACCCATTCATAGATACATAGACATACATAGAAATCCCAAGAGTGATAAACTAAATTTTTAATTTTTCTGGGCATTCAGCCAGCTTGATTTAACTTTTAACAAACCTCATTGTGTCCTAGATCTTATTTTAGAATAAGTGATTTATAATTACTAATTAGCTAGAATAAGAAGATAAGGAAGATGATTAGCCTATGAAAACTTCAGTTTTTCTTTTCCAAACAAAGATTGAAATCACAGCAATAAATATATGTAATGTAAACACATTCCTGTATAATACAGCTCGTTTCCTCTTCTGTAGTCCAGACCTTCTTCATTATTACAAATGAATTAACCCTGTCAGAAAATTCAATCATCTCATTAGCCTACTAAATTTCATCTCTTATTTTCTGCTGATCTCTATTCTTGAGAGGTGAGTTAGTTCTAACAGACTTACACTTAATTCACATTGTTTAGTTCTTATATCAGAGTGTTCCCATAAATTCAGACATGTTTTTTTAAAGGAGAAAATGGGTATTCCACAAATACCTTTACTGAAGATGTCGAAAGTATTGCCTTAAAGCTGAGAGAATGTATTTCTCCAAAAATAACCCCTTTAAGCCTTGCTTAGTTTTAGACTTAAAATTTATGTAACTTTTATAGCGATTTTAGAAGGAGTACATATGGTGGGGTGCTGGCAAAAGTTAAAACCCCCGAAACTCTGATTCATGCTGTATGCTCATTTCTGTGATATAAGTACTCCAACCTTGCCTGATTTCAAACTACCAGTGTGAAACCACTAAATGCAGAGTTTGAAAGAAATGCAAGGTAGCACATCGTTGTAAACTATCTCCACCATACAGATATAATATAGAAATAACATTAAGAGAGCAAATGATGAGTTTTGATTATTCATTCCCTTGGTTTCAAATATAAGTTATATAATTGTGAATGTATGTAATTTAATTTTTCATAATGGCTATGTTTAGCAACTGTTCACAAAATTCCTGAAAAATTAACAGCCAATTCTGTGAGCTGATATAAGCCAGCTTCAGCACACCATTGAATCAGAGTGTTAACATATTTGAATGATGCCAGACACAGAAATGACAGATTTGTACATTTGTTTCTAGTTCTGCTTAAATGCTCAGAAAACACTCTCAGTGACTTGGACAAAGAAGGAGAAGAGATAGATTAAGGAAAAAAAGAAACACAATTTAAATTAAGAAAAATGGGAGACATCTGGGAAGGTAAAGGCACATCAGGAATCTAAGATGTGTGAATGAGATGAGAAGATTATAAGAGAATCTCTAGATATTTTCTTTGCATTTAGTTCATCTCTAGCTCATGGGCTTATCATTAATAAACTCAGAGGAATGCTGGAGTGTATTTCTCAGCCAATGTTGTGTTAACAAAAGGTCTCAAAATCTGAGTGGCTTACAGCTTAAAGGTTAATTTCTAACTCATATAGCATGTCCATGGTGGGTTGGCTCTAGCTCTGCTGTATACCATTCACATTCCAGGATCTAGGCAGATGGAGGACCCTTGATCTGAGACATTGTCTCATGACAGAGGGAAAAGAGAGATGGATGAATACATGCTAGTTCCAACAATGACACTTATAACATCTGATCATATTTTATTGGCCAAAGCAATGTACACAGCCATGCTTGAGTTCAGCAGGGTGAAGTTATAAAATTTTCCCTCAAAGAGAAATGCCAAAGGGAGGGAGTTGCAGGGAGGAACAGCAAATACTTTGAACACAATATAATCTCCCATGTGGAGAGAGAGGATCAAAAACATGACTAATTGTTGTAGCAGAGAATGGTGGGTTCACCAACAGCGTGTTCTCTTCTTTTTCCTGATGGTAGAGCTAGACATTGTTTGGCCTCCCTGAAAGCTAAGAGTGGACACATGACTGAGTCTGACCAAAGCCAGAGTTGTTTAACCAGAGTTGTCACCTCTGCTTACCTTTTATTGGTCAGATCAAGTCCATGACTGTGCTTGAATTCAACAGAGTGAAGATATACAATTGTCCTCTAAGAGGGTTGCTGAAAGGGTAGGGCAATGAATATTTTGGACAATAATACAGTCTACCATGTGAAGAATGGAAAAGGTGCCAAAAGATATTGTGTCAGGGGCGGCCGGTGTGCTAGTGATCACCTCTCTCTTTCCAATCTGCCAACTAATTGGAAAGGGTGCCAAGGACCACGTAGAGAGTAAATCCCCAAGGTGGAAGTGCCTGAGTCCTTGAAGGATGAGGTGGAGCAGGTCCTCGCCTCCACATTGAACTGGGACATGAATGAGGGATAAACTCTCATACTTGAAGCCACCAAAATTTCAGGTGATTTTGTTGTTGCCACGAATAACCTAGTTTATCTCGATAAATACAAGTTGCTGTAGATATCATAAGTTAATATATATGATGTCAGCCCTTGGAAAAGATATTTTGAGCACTGTGGTAGGCTGAAAAATTACACCCTCCAAAACATTTATGTCTTAATTCCTGAAATTTATGAATATTACCTTATATTAAAACATGGTCTATTCTTCTGTCAATGGACATTCGACAGATGAACAGATAAGGAAGACGTGGCACATATATACAATGAACTATTACTCAACCATAAAAAAGAAACGAAATTGAGTTATTTGTAGTGAGGTGGATGGACCTAGAGTCTGACATACAGAGTGAAGTAAGTCAGAAAGAGAAAAACAAATACCCTATGCGAAGGCATATATGTGGAATCTAAAAAAATGGTACCAATGAACCTAACGGCAGGGCAGGAATAAAGATGCAGACATAGAGAATGGACTTGAGGACATGGTAGGGGGGAAGGGGAAGCTGGGATGAAGTGAATGAGTGGCATGGACATATATACACTACCAAATGTAAAATAGATAGCTAGTGGGAAGAAGCAGCATAGCACAGGGAGATTGGCTCGGGGCTTTGTGATGACTTAGAGGGGTGGGATAAGGAGGGTGGGAGGGAGGCTCAAGAGGGAGGGGATATGGGGATATATGTATGCATGTGCCTGATTCACTTTGTTGTACAACAGAAACTAGCAAAGCATTGTGAAGCAATTATATCCAATAAAGATGTATAAAAAAATGGTCTGAAAAGATCTAAAAAAGAAACAGGGTCTATGCAGAAGTGATTATGTTAAGGATGTTGAGATGAGGTGATTTTCCTGGATTATCAGGGTGGGCCCTAAAGGCAATCACATATATCCTCATAAGAAGAGGGATATTTGAACACAGACAGAAGAGGAGAAGATGCTATGAAGACAGAGGCAGGGATTGGAGGGATGTGGGCACAAGCCAAAGAGAGCCAGCATCACTAGAAGCTGGAAGAGGCAAGGGATGGATTCTTCCCTAGAGCCTCTGGAAGGAGCACAGCCCTGCAGATACCTTGATTCCAGCTCAGTGATACTGATTGAGGACTTCTGGCCTCCAGACTATGAGAGAATAAGTTTCTATTGTTTAAAGCTACCACATTTGTGGTAATATGTTACAGCAGTCACAGGAAACTGGTACAAGTACCAAGATTAAGTGATGACAGGGAACCAAGTGCCAATGCTCAGCTTCAACAAGGGTGTGTCCAAAGGAAAGCAACCAGGGAGGTGCTGGATATAAAACTTCAATGACTCAAAAGTCATGCAATTGATAAACTGAATTCATATCATTGTAAACCATCCTGAAGTTTGAGAGCAGGAATAAAGATCAGCAGTTACCTTGTTGAAAATCTCCAGCATCCTAAGTCTGCATATAAAAAGTAACCTGAGACTTGAAGATACTATAAGACTTACTCCCAATTAAACAGCTTAGCCTTAAAATTAGTGCTAGAATACAATTTTCCTAACCCCCAATCCTCAAGGGTATCAAAACTGCAAAAACAAAGCTAGGGGTGTGTGTGTGTGTATTGGTTACTGTGATGAGTCGTCACATCCTCTTCAGGACTGAAGTAGTCACTCTTCAGGGGTTGAGTATTGGCAACAGACACCTCACAGCCCCATGTGCCTTCTCTGCATCTGACTGGTCTGTGTGATGGTAAAAAGTCCTACTCCCCTTGCCTCAAGGTAGGACAACTCTGAAGATCCATCCCAGTTTCCGGGCACCCCATGAGATGCCCAGGGACTTTGTTGTGACGATATCACAGCCCATATTCTCCTCTTGTTCCTCCGCCTGCTTTCTTCACTCCTCTGCAAGTGTTGATTCCTGACAGCACTCCCTCACAGACTCCCTGTATCCTAGCATCCGCCTCAGAGTCTGCTTCCCAGGGAACATGACCTGTGACATCCATGAAGGATGTGGGCAAGAAATTAAATGCATTCTTCATGCCTTCAAAGGGTAGAACTAGGACCAACAAGAAGATGTCCTGGGGAAGAACATCTAAGTTTAATATAATCAGGAACTTTCTGCCAATTATATCTGTTCAGAATGAAGCAAGAGAACTTCTAAAGTGGTGATCACCTGATAAATATCCATTTTTGGACATTATTATCTGTCAAACATATTTCACAAAAGACGGCTGCATTGTACATTAGTTTTTTCAGCAAGTATTCATTGAACACCCACTATTGGCCAGGGACTGCTTTAGGTACTGGGTGTATAGCAATAAACAAAAAAGGCCCAATTCCTGCCAAGATGGGGTTTATATTGTAATGGAAGGAGATAGACAAGGAACACCTGGACAAGGAAATATACATCCTAATTTCTGATGGTAAGTTTTATGAAGAAAATAAAGATGATAATGTTAGAGAGTGGAAAGTGGGTAAGGGGGATGAGCTAGAGTCATGTCTGAGTCCACTTGGTTTGCTATCACAAAATACTATTGGCTGGGTGGTTTATGAACAACAGAAATTTATTTCTCACAGTTCTGGACGATGGAAGTCCAAGATCAAGGCACCAGCATGGTCAAGAGAGGGCCCTCTTCTTGGCTCACAGCGAGTGTCTTCTTGCTGTGTCCTCACATGGTAGAAGGGGCTTGAAAGCTCTCTGGGGCCTCTTTGATAAAAACACTAATCGCATTCATGAGCACTCCACCCTCACGACCTTAGCACCTTCCAAAAGCCCCACCTTTAGGAGTTAGGATTTCAACAAATGAATTTTGTGGGGACACAGACATTCAGACCATAGCAGAGGCTCTGAGGTGGTCTCCGAGGAAAATATTTGAACTGAAATCTGAGTGATGAGAAATCCATACAAAGATCTCAGAAAAGAGTGCCGTTGGCAAGAGAAACATGTTTAAATGTCTTCAGAACGGACCAAGCCTGATGCTAATCACTAAGATCCCTTCAAAGTAAAGGGGTGCTCTTGTATGGTGAGGCTCTTCTTGAGGTGCAGGTGTGGAGGTGTACTGGGGCAGGCGACAAATCATCCAGGGAGAGTTGGCAGTGAAGACGGAGAAGACCAGCTTCACCCTTGCTTCTTGGACTCTCCTCCTTATCTTCCTCTCTACCCTCTGTTAGTCATTCCCCAATATCCCAGACTCTGCCATCACAGTAATAACAACAGCCTGGTAATCTCATACTTAAACATACCACTTTCTGAGAAGCCCTCCTATCTGATGACACTGCTTCCTATTCCACTGAGTTAATAGAATCCATCCAAAGAGAACTTCCCTACCTCCTACCACCATAGCTGCCACCAGATCTGGGTTCATTGGCTTTGTTCTCTTTCCTGTGACTACGGATGGACTCTCCATTCTCCTGGAAAACACTAACCCCTCCGTGTGTTTACTCTTTTCTACCCAAAACACTGGCACAGCAATTCTCACCTCTTCTGTAATGAGTGTTTTCCTTTTCTCCTGGACCTCTTCCTTCAGCATTGAAAAGTGCTGTATTCCCACCTATATTAAAACACCTTCTGTTAACTATAATTTGAAAAGATACATACACCCCAATGTTCACAGCAGCACTATTTACAATAGCCAAGGCATGAAAGCAACCTAAGTGTCCCTTGACAGAAGAATGGATAAAGAAGATGTGGTATATATATACACAATGGAATATTACTTAGCCATAAAAAAGAATGAAATAATGCCATTTGCAGCAACATGGATAGACCTAGAGATTATCATACTAAGTGAAGCAAATCAGTCAAAGATAAATATCATATGATATCACTTATATGTGGAATCTAAAATATGATACAAATGAACTTAGTTAACAAAACAGAAATAGACCCACAGGAATAGAAAACAAACTTATGGTTACCAAAGGGGAAAGGAGGGGAGAGATAAACTAGGAGTTTGGGATTAACATATATGCACTACTATATATAAAACAGATGATCAACAAAGACCTACTGTATAGCACAGGGAGCTAGACCCAATATTTTGTAATAACCTATAAGGGAAAAGAATCTGAAAAAGAATATATATAACTGAATCACTGTGCGGTACACCTGAAACTAACACAACATTGTAAATCAACTGTACTTCAATTAAAAAAAAATAAAACAGAAACAAAAACCCCCAAAACCCTTCTCTTGGCCCCAATTTCCTTTTGCAGATACTTCTCTGAAGCCCTTTACTATAAAACTCTGTAAAAGTATGGTCTATATTCCCTCACTCCAACTTCTCTTTGCTCATCCTCGTTTGAACAATGGGGCTCCTGGCCTGCTCACCACAAGCACAGAGACACTACCTCTATTTCTGGTTGCCAATGCTGCTCAATATGGATAGACAACTTTTTAGTTCTACTGTTCCTTGACTTTTCAGGACCATTTAATAAAGACCATTATTGGTCTTTCTTATGCTTCTCCTCATTGAAATACTTTTTCACTGGGCTTCCAGGATGCTACATGCTCCTGGTTACCTCTCTCCTCTCCTCTCTGTCTCTTAGCTCTGGGTTTGCCCGGGGACTAGACTTTGGACTCCATCTTTTCCCTATGTTTTCCTCTTGATATTTCCTTTATGCACATGACTTTAAATATCATCAATATGTAGACAACTTCTAAATACATTTTAGCCTAATCTTTCCACTGAAGTCCAACTGCCTTTGCAGCATCTCTACTTGGACACCTAATAAGATTCTCAAAACTTAACTTTTTCAGTACCAACCTATTTTCCCTGCTACCTGCTCTACCTTCATCTCAATGAAATCATGCTCGACTTCTCCTTTTCTCTCACATCCCACATTCCATATAATGGCAAATCCTGTGGGCTTACCTTCAAAGTATAGTTAGGATCTGACCAATTCTCAATACCTTCTATGCTCCTGTCCTGATCTGAGACACCATCTTCCTCTGGATGACTGCAGTAGCCTCCTACATTTATCACTGAGTATGCCCTTGCCCCACAGCAGCAACCGGGGTCCTTTAAAAAAAGGTCAGGTCATATCACTGTTGGAGAAGTCCCTTCAATTCTTCCCATTTCACTCAGGCAAAGCCAAAATGGTCATAATGTTGTATTTGGGCCTTACCTGATCTAGTCCCCAGTTACATTTCTGACCTCATCTCCACATACCCTGTACTTACTCTTGACTGAAAAAAGTGCACAGCCTAAATGTTGAGAATTATGTTCTATTCAGCAGACTTTCTGAGGAATTAAGCCCCGAAGACAGCCTCTCAGATAGCTTGGAGGGACCACTCAGAAGAGGTTAGGGAGGAGCCAGGATATATAGGAGTTTCTGCAACAAAGACCAGGTAGTCAGAACATCAAAAGATTACTGTTAATTAAAGAAAACCAGACGTCTCAAGTTCATGGATTTAGCACTTTTCTACATATGCGAGAATGCAAGGGTCTGGGCTCATTGAAATGATTCCTTTGATAGGCCCCTTAACTATCTAGGGCCAGTAGCCTGCTTTCCTCCATCCTGAGTCCCCTCAGGGTGCAGAGTCAGGGGGCGGCTGCAGTGACTGCCAGCTTGGTGGTTGGCAGCCTGTTTGTCTCCATCCTGATTTCCTTCAGGGCTCACCATCCGGCTGGCTGTAGTGGCTTGATGGTTTGATGACTGTGACATCCTTTGTTTACTAATATGACAGGTGATATTTTTCATCCACATTACTTACCTTGATTCTGCCACACCAGCCTCTTTGCTGTTACTCGGACACGTTATCAAACATCTCCTCATGACCTTTGTTCCTGCTATTACCACTAGCTCTTCCCCAGACAGGGTGTGGATCATCATGTCACCTTTCTCAGGCAATTAAGCAAATGCTACTTTCTCAGTGGGGCCTTCTTGGTCTGCTTCATTAATTAATTTATTTATTTTCAATAATATGGCTAACACTAATACTGCTTTTACTATGTGCTAGGCATTGTCCTAAATATATTACAAATATTAATTCATTTAATCATCACACTAACCCTGTGAGTCAGTATTATTATTATCTCCATTTTACAAATCAGAACCCTGAGGTGCCGAGAAGTTAAGTAATTCACTCGACGTCACAGAGCTGCCGTGTAGGGAATCCAAGATTCATGGTAGAGCAGAGGAAGGGCAGTTGTTGTTTCTCTGCCTATTTTACTTCATTTGTTTATTAGAGAATAACATGCCAAGTTCACATGGCTCTTCTGACAATCAAATAAGGGGCCATTAAATACTTTGCAAATATTGGGCATCATTATTAGGAATTGCAGTTCACACTTGGGAATGCCTCATTTGGGGGATATATCCTAGCCTGGATTTTTTCTGTTAAATTTTGAATGCTGTATTTTTTGTTACAAAAGTAAACACAGTGAAGAGGTATATAACATTGTGTAGACTACTTCTACAGCATCATGTGTTCATAATCACATATCTTTGATGGTAAATGTAATGAACAAACTAGTGTGCTGGGTGCTTCAGGGAGTACTGAAGAAGTTCAGAAGTGTTGAGAAAGATGACCCGAAGGTGGTTTCACTCTTGTGGAGAGCAAGACAGTAATATATTTTTAAAATATTTATTTATTTATTTGGTTGCACCAGGTCTTAGTTGTGGCACGCAGGATCTTCGTTGCCGCATGAGGGCTCTTTTTTTTTTAACATCTTTATTGGAGTATAATTGTTTTACAATGGTGTGTTAGTTTCTGCTTTATAACAAAGTGAATCAGTTATACATATACATATGTTCCCATATCTCTTCCCTCTTGCGTCTCCCTCTCTCCCACCCTCCCTATCCCACCCCTCCAGGTGGTCACAAAGCACCGAGCTGATCTCCCTGTGTTATGCGGCTGCTTCCCACTAGCTATCTATTTTACCTTTGGTAGTGTATATATGTCCATGCCACTCTCTCGCTTTGTCACAGTTTACCCTTCCCCTCCCCATATCCTCAAGTCCATTCAAGACAGTAATATTTTAGCAAGATGTTAAGAACTGAGTTATTCGAGGCAGAAAAGTCTTAAAGAAAACAGAGATAATAATGCAACTGATTGTTTCTTCTATTTATGAAAGTCTGCTGTTTTTTCATCCTTGCAATGACTACTAATAGATTTGTATAGAAAAAGAAGATAGTTGTGTGGAGTAAATTATACCTTTCTGGCAGCCATTCTTCCTTATTTATGGTGCTCAGGTTTCCTTTGGGGAATTACTGCCATCCCCTGGTGTGGAGTCTTGGCAGCATTGTAATCAGAGTACCATGCCCGTCCACAGGGCAAACAAGTGGCGTTGACAAACACAGAGGGGCAAGTCCCCTCAACCAGATACTTCCTCTCTTCAGCCTGGTACAGGCAAGGGCAGGCACCTGACAAACATGGAGCCAGGGGGACTCTTAGGACCAGGAAACTTGCGCAGAGTGATGCCAGCAAGGAGACATGGCTGGAGTTCCATCGTTCCCATGATGCTGGCCAGAGAAGGTCAGTGGATCCTGCATCGCAGTCACCCGAAGAGTGAGTACCTACTCCTGCAGCTTCTAAGCCTAGTTCTCCAGGCTTACCTTCTTCCTGTGAGCTGCCCAGTAGTCTTCCATTAAATTCCCTCTTTTAAAATCTGAAGTTACTTGTAAACAAATAAACTAGGATACAACTAGATGAAAACACGACAAGAGATTATCTCTATAGATCACTCAACAGTCCCAACTGTTTTGAACACAGTTACAGGTCACCCTCGGCTTGTTCTGTCAAGACCTTTTCCTCCTCCAACATTATGCAGCTGATGTTTTCATATCACCAACACATGATTCCTACTTTACATCATCCTGAGACAGGTGTTGTAGAAATGTGTTCATAATAAATAGAGTAAAAGGGCAGTGTGTTTTGTAGGTGACATTTTGGTGGGAAAGGAAGAAACTACATAGGGGACCTATAAGAGTCACCATTTTCTCTGCCCCATCGCTCCACCAATTTCAAATGTGTTATTAATCAAAATATGGAGATAGTACTGGGAATATGGCTTTGTTAATATAAAGAAAAAATCAGATATAAACAGGGAAACTAATATAAGTATAAGCAATGTTTTCTTATCCTTGTTTTCGAATCTAACTTTCTGTCTTTTCCTCTTTGCCAATCAGAATCCCATCATCACATAGAATGTGCTATCAACTTTAAGTACTGATGCTCAAGTAAAAGTGGCTTAGACCTTAAAGTGAGGGAATACAAGATTACCTATTTGTTCCTAAAATTACCTAAAATAAAAATAAAGGAAAAAAGGGGTATAATTCTATAAGAACAAAGAAAATATAAATGATAAAACAGTAAAAGATATACTAACTAAATTTTGAAGATGAGAGTTCTGGATAATAACTTTTTAAATCAGAGAAAACCAAGAAATGCAAATTAATTCCCACTAAAGAACTCTGAAAAGACTCAAAATGAGAGACACCAGATAATTCTGCAGGTGGGCGGCATGGGTAACACTGAAAAAGAATGTTGGTTAAAATTCTCTAAGGAGCGGTTAAACTCTCCAGACCCTCACTAGAGTGGCAAGCTTAGTTTTCTGTACACAGTAGACAGTGGACAAATGTTTTTTATTAATTGAAATGACACAGCATTGTAGTAAATTTTCACTGACATTTAAAAGAGTCCTTTTTTGAACCAAAGAGACAATAACATTTGATTAAAGGTTCATTGGGGTTTATGGATTATATGCAATGTCTAAGGTCTAATGGTGGGAAAGATTGGGGGAGAGAGGAAACATAATTGGTAAAGCTGTCTGATAGGGCTATGGGATTCATTTTACTATTCTCCTTACTTTTTCATATGTTTGATTTTTTCCATAAAAAAAAGAAAAATCTTAGATACTTAAAGAAAAGCTCAGAAGTTGGCAAAGTCTACTTATTGTTATGCCTCTTCTTCTCTGAAAGTAACCTGAGTTTTGGCCTTAGATGAGAGGCCCATTTAAGAGGACAGCTAGTTCATTCTGTCTGGTGCTATTGTTTCTCTTGGATCAATATTTCTCATGCATTGTTGAGGCTATGCTTAATATGTCTCACAAGTGGTTTAACACAGAGGTACTTGTGGCTACACCTGAGTGGAGGGTGGTTACTGAATGATTGAAAGAACAATTGAAAGAATGCGAGTCTAGGAACAGAAGAGAAGAGAAGAAAAAAGCGACATCTTCCAGCAAGTGATGGAGTGCTCTTATTAGAGGTCATATGAAGATTACAAATTATCTTTGGATGTTACATCTGTTCATTTTGGAATTGTGATGGCCTTTCACTTTTTAAGATATACAGATGTTATTCATCATTACCCACCCGGCTCTTTAGAGAACTGAAATCTGGTCTTAACACCTCAAATTACATTTAATAAGAAGCATAAGCATTTCAGGATTAGGGTATGAATCTTACTTCCTTAGAAAATTATAGAATAAGGGTAACTTAAAAATAGGGGTGGGAATGAGAAAGACAGGCATCAAGTAATAGAGACAAAAGACAGATGGAAGTGAGATGGTGGGAGAGGGAAAGAAATGACATATTTTCCTTTCAAGTCTGTGCCTGCCTCTTATTTGAGTACAGTAATCTGATTCATGCTTATACTCTGTGTCTGATTTATTACCGATTTCATCATGAGTGCCCAGCTCCATTGGCTCTTGCTCATTTGTCTCCAAGGTAGTGAAACCACCGTCCACAGAATGACTGTACCAGCTGACCCTGTTAGCACGTTTAACTCTCAACTTAAACGTCTCCTTTTGCTAGTTATTTTTAGATTTATTGTTGTATGGGATGTGTATGTTGTATAGCAATATGATACCTATGGAATGTTCTGAACTGTGTAAATCAATCAGTAATAGCATCTCTGGGTGAAACCAGGGGCAGCGAGGACAGGATGAAATGAGACAGAGAATGGAATAGAGGAAATGGGCAGCAAAGAGTGACAGAAAGGGGGTGGAATACCACTGGAAAAAGTACTTAGGAATTAGAAACAGAGAGTGATAAGGGAGGCAAGAGAGTGAAGAAATGAGAGAGACAACTCAAAATGAAGATTTAAGCATGACTAGAGACAAAAGCATAATTAAGGGAGCAAATTAAAGATCAAGGAGCATTGGAAAATAAACAGTGCATTGGTAAATAACAGTACATGTGCTTTAAGAAAATAATAGAATATTAAATCTTGCTAATTCACAGGGTAATAGAAATGCATCTCAATAAAGATGTTCTTTATAATGTACTAAAGACAGGCACAGAAAATCATAGAAAATTTTGTTTGGGGAAGTAGTGTCTTTTAGTTACCCAGGAGCTGGCAAAAATTGGTTAGAATTAAAAATGGAAAAAATGAAATAATGATCAAATGTCCTGATGAAGAAACAGAAAATGAACAGATTTTGAGGCTTTAATCAGGGTAAATAAAATGGAAAATAATTCTCAAACTGAAGTCTTGGATGAAAACGAGTTTTTCTGAATTTTCACTATCAATTTGTTAAACGTTGGACCTCATTGTCTTATTCTCATTATTTATAAGTGACAGGAAAACGCCTTTAAGTATGTGGTACCCATTTCTTCATGTATTTGGTATCCTCCCTAAGCATTCCTTATCTCTACTATGTCTCTTATTGAGTTAATAATGAGAAAAGATTTTGACCCTCCCCACCAATACCTTGTTGTAGAGTATGCCATGCAGTGCCAAAACCCCTTTGGTGATTTATTTTATCTCTTCAGAATAACTTGATTTTAAAGGAGCTGTAATTAAAGTTTAGCCTTAATTATGGAATAATCTTGCTTTTTCATTTTCTTCTTGAGACATTCAATATTACTAAGTGTGTTTGACTACCAAACTTTCATGCTTGGCTTTAGGCAGAATTTATAGTAATTGTTTTGGAATTTTTAATTGGATGTATAATAATTGAGGTGAAGGCTTTTTAGCTAATTTCCCTAAGAGTTCACTTTACATAGAAGACTTAAATAAGCATGAAAGATACTTTCTGCTTCCATTATATTTTTATATTAGTAATTATACCACTTAAAGTTTAAATAGGCTTCAAGAGCAAAATGTAACATGAAAATCAAAAAGAGTTAGCATTTTTCCTTGTCATCAACTTTCTTTATTTTAAATACGTGTCTTGCTAATCTCCAAATGAATTACTTTGTTTTAAATTCACATTTAAAAATCAAATGAGATTACAAATGTAGTATTTAAAATTATCGATATATGGCTATAGATATCTGAGACAAAATAACTGGGTAATCCACACTGAAATATGAGTTAAATAGTGTGCTGATAATCCTTTGATCTAAGAATGATTAAATTGACTTTTGATTATGTCTATCTTTTTTCTCCTCAATAACGTAATCCCCTGTAGAAAACAAATGAAATAGAATTGAAACTATATTCTTACGTTTGCAGATTTTCTTTAACAAAAAGTATAGTTCAAAGTTAAATTTAATTATTGCTGTACTTGAAACATCAAGTGGTTTTTTAAAGCCAAAATTATTCATAAAGTTGATCTGCTTTTGTCCTGAAGCCAGATTTTACTGAAAAACTGTTGTGGAATGATTGTATTGGTTGAAATACAAATTACAAAAATGAGCCTTGACTTTTTCAAAGTTTAGTTGTATTAAACAACTTCCTGTAAGACAAGTTTCAGCAGATCAGCATAAAATTTTCTTAATTTCATTACAGCCTGTAAATTAAAATTAATGAGTCTGACACCCACAATTAACAATGAAAAATGCAGATTGTTATAATTACTTAAGCAATAACATTGCTTTACATAGAAGACTTAAGGTGCTCCACAAATTATTTACAAGTGTTATATAAAACACAAAAAATGACAATTTCAATTTATTTTGTCAATGCAAAAAACCAAAATCCTTACTAAAACCTTTCTCGTTTGGGAATCTCTCTCCATGCATAATTAAGCAAATTTGATTGCAATTAAGCCTGGCTTCTACAGTAGAGTTTTAATTAATGCAAATCTGGCATCCACATCTATAAGATTAATTTTAGTGAATTAAAAGAAAACAACAAAGCACGTTTGAAAGTGCAGTCGTATTGTTGAAAGGACAGAATTTAAAAGCTGGTTATTTTTCAGTCTTTCATGTGTATAGCCTTTGACTTAGACTTTAAAGAGTGGATATTTTATTCTGATTTGTTTTTTTGTTTTTAAATGCTTTATTAAACAAGACCATCAAATGTACACAAAATCACTTCAGAAAGACATCTTAAAAATTCAATATACATTAGAAGCAAGGTCTACTCATATTATATATAGGTGTATATATGTGTGTATGTGTATAAATGTGACTATATACACACACACTCATACACACACAATCCCTGCTACCTTTGCAGAATTAGATGTGAAACTCATCCACAAATACATGTAGATTTTGTTTTACATGTTTTTAAAAATAGGTTTAGTGTTTATATCTCAAATTTTAAAATACTGACAGAGAGTATTATTGTTGAGGCCATACTCACTTTAATAAAAGTGCTTAAGGTGGAATACCAGGTAAAGCATAGAAATCACTTGTATTATCATGTACATATTTGTTGTTAATACCATTTGATGTAATTTTATTTAATTTACAATAGAAATTTTCTCACTCCTTGTGTTCTATTTGCCAGAAATATAGATGTTGTTGAATACATATTAAAATAATTAAGTATCCTAAATACATGATGTAGTTTGGAAACAAACTTGAAGATCTTGATTATTTCTTTTTAATTTTTGAATTTTATTATATTTATTTTTTTAGACAGCAGGTTCTTATTAGTTATCCATTTTATACACATTAGTGTATATATGTCAATCCCAATCCCCCAATTCATCGGTTCCTGATTATTTAGAAAAAAATCACTTGTTTGGAAAAGATGTTGCTATTAGCAGTAGGATTTCTTGATATCCAAAATTTCAAGTTCTTTTTTCATAGGATGAATTGATGAGGTGGTTGTAAACATGTAAGGGTTTCTACTTCCATTTTGGCCAAGGCCTTAATACCATGGATGTCAGGTAAAGTTGAACAGCACAGAACTTGCAAAGGAGCAGGGGTACCACTAGTTTTAGAAGCCTCAGCCAAGAGCCACTTCAAACATATGAAAGTGTCGAAGTTGGAAATTAGAGAGGCTACTATCTTTGGTGTGACATTTTCTCCACTTTCCTACCCCCAACATGGACAAGGAAGGGTCTCTTCTCCTTTATCCTTTGAGAGTTTTGAGAAAATATTTGAGGAGGTTGATAATGATCCTGATGTTGGAGGCTGGTATTGACCCTGCTGAGACCTCAAAGGTAAGAGGCTGCTGTGGAAACCTGAGGCAGATGAGTAGAGAGAGAAACTGGGCTGGACCGAGGGCTAATTTCAGTTAACATGTTGCCAAGAGAGCCACCAGGAAGCTTCCACACATGGGAAACACACAAATGTTGCCATGAGGAAGAGAGTCATGTTTGTCTATTTACAAAGTCCAGAAAGTGTTGCCTCTAAAATCTCTCCAATCCCGGAAGAATCCATTGTCTATTTACTACGTCACCCGTTAAGTAAAGACTTTGTTCCTACCTTTTATGTGCTTTGCCTCTCCCTTTTCTACTTTTCACCAATCTAGAAAATCCAGAAGCCCCTAGGGGAGAAAGAGGGCAAGGGATCTGAGTAGAAGCTTAGTGAATAGAAAACAAGTCTTCCGCCCTCTTTGCTGCAGGCCCAAGTGTGGGGGAAGTTTTGACATTAGGTGAAATTTGGCATTTTAATGATTGCACAGACTGTGCATATTGGCTACTCAATAGTTACACGAATAAGGTAATTTTGACAGGTCAAGGGCAAGTCAAAATAAGTAAAATTGTAATAGTAACTAGTTATTGAGCACTTATGTGCCACTCTGATTTCAGTCTACAATGGTGTCAAAATTATATTGTCTTTTTAATGGATTTCTGTGCATTTATTCTTAAGAAAAGCCTTCAGGTTATAAATAATTCTGAATTCGTAGGAAGTTGCAAAATATAGTACAGATAGATCCTACGTACCTTTAATCATATTTCCCCTAATGATAACATCTTACAAAATATCAAAGCAAGGAAAATGATATTGGTACAATCCACAGACCTTATTCAGAATTCGTCAGTCAAAATTACATTCTTTAATGTTTCTTATATCTTCTGTGCTTTAGTGCAGCAGTCCCCAAGTTTTTTGGCGCCAGGGACCAGTTTCGTTGAAGAAAATTTTTCCACCAACTGGGGCGGGGGATGGTTCAGGCGGTAATGTGAGCAACGGGGAGCGGCAGATGGAGTTTCTCTTGCACGGGCTGCTCACCTCCTGCTGTGCGGCCCAGTTCCGAACAGGCCTCAGACTGGTACTGGTCCATAGCCCAGGGGTTGGGGACCCCTGCTTTAGTGCATCTACCATCCACTGTAGACAATTTTTAATTTATGGGAGGCATATGTATTTTGTATTGTGGGAATTAGAGTACCCAAGGCATTCACAGTCTAGAAGGAGAGCCATATCCATAAAGAACTACTGTATTTCATCTAATCTAAGATTTCATCAATTGTACAATAAGATGTACCATTATTTTATGTGACACTGAGAAATAAATTGTGAGGAATTCCCTGGTGGTCCAGTGATTAGGACTCCATGCTCTCACTGCCGAGGTCCTGTGTTCCATCACTGGTCAGGGAAAGAAGAAGAAATAAATTATGTCAAATAATAACATTTTTGTCATTATAACACACATCCTGATTTCAGAGATATTAAATGCAAAAGATAGTGCATTTTGAAATTAACAGTATATAGTAAATACTATAGTAGCACTAGTTAAATAATTAATGGAGTAATTTATTTCCTGGGGTAGGGGATTAAACAGTTGAGGGATGTCTAAGAGAAAGGCACAGAGAAAATAGGGCACAAGAATAAGAATTTAAAAGACAATAGGTTCTTGCCAGATAGTGAAAGGTATGAAGGGCACTCCAGGCTGGAGAACAGCCCCAGGAGAGTGGGCCCATGAATATGAGCAGGGCATTCTTCAGTCATATGCAGTGGTTAATTGGGAGTATGCATGGAGGGACAGACACGGGGTTAGGAATGAGGCTAGAAAGGAGGCTGAAATCAGTTGGTGAAAAGCCATGCATGCTACTCTAAAGAGAATGGACTTAGTTATGTATTCACTGGGGAGCATTTAAGCAGGAGACTGGCATAATCTATGTTTTAGAAAAATCCTGCAATGATGTAAGGACACATTATGGGGAAAAAACTAGAGGAAGGAGATACATTACCAGCTGGTATTGGGTCTGCAAAATACCGATAGGAAATCTTGATTAGACATAGGCTTTTTTCCTTGAGAAAAAATGCTTAAATATTTA